>NW_025943232.1:0-1455 GCF_000764305.2 Hyalella azteca | reverse complement strand
TAAATCTTTTTTTTTCAAAAAAGATAGGCGTAACATTTTGTTCGTTTTTAAAATATTTGATTGGTTTTTGTAGTAGCCGCTTCTTTGTGCATTCAGGAAATTTTTCTTGCCTTTTGGTTTGTTTTATTGTAATTCGATGCCCTTGAAAAATATTCAAGTTTAACGAAATTATAAAAAATATGTAGTAGTGTAAGTAGAAATTCGGAGAATTATATGTACTCTATCGTACGTTATTGTCAAAAAGTTAATAATCATACGATATTTGACGGATTTGTAAGAAAAAAAAACTTGAAAATCGTCAAACATTAAGATCACTCCTGATTGAGCTCGCAATGCATGATCTTCTGAACATGTCTGTCTCACGCGATAGGAAATAAATGATATTGTTTAAACGCTGTCAATGTAGTTTCTATGTAGATAAATATAGTACAACCGTAGCCATTGCATTTATTTTAGAACAGCCCTCTAATTCTAGTTTAAAAAGCAAATTAAATGCATTAGGTCCGTTCAATGATAAAGTTTCTTTACCAGCATTCCCTAGCTTGCATTCGTCACGATTTTACTATCATAAACTATGTCGAGTTTAAACGATGAAGTGAAATTTTGCTGGATTCCAAGGAAAGCCTTTGGGGAATAGCTTTTCGAAGTTTGTGACCCCATGAACGGGCTGTTTTTTTTTTTACTTGCCCGTCATATTTTTTGGTTACGTTCTGAGGCTGTTGCCGTCGCCACCGCTTTCGAAGTTCGTTTCGATCAACTTCAATTAATTTAGCGATTTTTCTCATCACAATTAAAATTATGCGTGAGGATTCTCGATTTTTTTAGTGTAGTTATGAAAATTTTCCGAGATTTGCCGCTGTAGTGAGCGAGCCATAGAATTGCAGGAACATTACCTTGCTTCTCAAACCTAGCTTCTCTAGATCAGTTGAATTGGGTTAAATGGTGAAATTGTCTACGGACACTTGAATATCTATATTCCAGTACCCAACAGACTTGCTGCACTGGTGTTGAAGAAATAAAAACTTAAGTGAGTCGAAAAAATAATGAGAATTCATATTTCCCTTGTTTTTTGCTATTGGGATCCTATTCTATAGCAATTTCAGTAGAAATATGTTACTTTGCTCCATTCCTTTACATTGCGTTAGTACGCCAGCTACTTCTTGTATTTCTTCAAATTTCTCAGCATGTTTGCAGCCATCAAGCTCTCTCTATATATATATATGGAAATTTCACCAAACAATTATTGTTAGCCTTTTCAATACACTTGTTAATTTTTGCGAAGTTACATAAAATTGTGCTCAGGCATATCTCTCCCCGATTTGATATTGAGTTCTCCTTTCCTTGACTGTTGCCTTTGTTCTCCGTTGGTCTCAATCAACATGCGTTTCTCTTTATATATCCTCGTCTGTCCAAAATAAACTTTAACCCTATAATGCAAGCAGCCGTTCAATCGCG
>NW_025943231.1:43532-84362 GCF_000764305.2 Hyalella azteca | reverse complement strand
ACTATTTGTTATATATTGATTACAATATACAATTTAAATGTGTTAGCTAGCTTATACAGGGTGGGGCAGAACTGATTGAACAGTTTTGAGGCAGAATAAAAGAGTAATGGAGGTACATAAAGAAGAAAGTTTATTTTCCTCTTGATTAGCATAACATACCATTTAAAATATTTATGTTTTGAAAACAATTCAGGAAGATGGGGTTTGTTAGCTGCATCACACTGTTGGAGTTGTTCTCGGAAGTTTCCTACAGCACGTTTACACATATGACGAGGTATGGCCATAACCTCTGCTACAATAATCCGTCTTCTTAGCTGTGGTAGGGTGTGAGCGCGATTTCTGAACCTCTTTCTTTTAGATGTCCCCAAAGAAAGAAATCGCAAATGCTCAAATCAGGTGACCTTGCAGGCCACTGTAAATCACCCCTCAGAGATACCAGACCTACGGGAAACATGCGTTTCAAAACATTGAGTGACATTCGAGCTGTGTTAGCTGTAGCCCCATCTTGCTGGAACCACAAGTCTCTCAATGCTTCATTTTCAACAATGTTTTCCATCATGGGCTGCAAGAAATTTTGCAACATTGCAGCATAGCAATCGGAATTCACTGTCATGGTTACTCCCTCCTCTGAGAACGACTCCAAGAGTGTGTTGCAGCTAACAGCCCCATCTTCCAGATATTGTTTTCAAAACATAAGTATTCTAAATGGTATGTTATGCTAACCTCTAAGAAATTAAACTTTCTTCTTTATGTACCTCCATTACTCTTTTATTTTACCTCAAAACTGCTCAATCTGTTCTGCTCAACCCTGTATATTGAGAGGTTGAGATTGTATTGACCTTTTAGGGAATTAGAAAATTTTTTCACCCTAATACGAGTAGGTATTCTAATTAAAATATTTAATTTCAATCTTTAAATATGCGAATATTGGTCTGAATTAAATGGGAACAGTGCAGTCAGTCACTACTAGTCGGTGTGTATAGAAGGTAGAGTCTGGTAGATTTATATGACATAAAACTAGTAGATCTATTGATAGTGCTGTGCACTGTGCTATCAGTTACCTATCTGTTATGTGACTCTTTAATGTTTAGGAGATCTGCATTCCTGAAGTGTTTTTTGTATATTGAAGCCAGTTAAATGGTCAATATTTAGCTCATTACCTTGCTCCATAAAAACTTTACAAAGCTAATGAATAGACTTATCAATAATTGTTTACCCAAAAATCCCAAAGTGGTAAATGCCACCTTGGCCTGTTGGCCATTATTGAAGGCAATAAGTGCCCTTTTTAGCCATCCATTATGATCCATATACTGTTATTGTTAGTAGGCTAATTGCAACATAAAAAATAACACCTAAAAAAAGACAAAAAAGCTGAAAAAAATAAAAAAAAATCAAATAAATCAAAAAAATCATGAAAAAATAAAAAAAATCATTGATTTTTGATTTAAAAAAAAAAATCAAAAAAATCGCCAACCCTGTGAGATGGACAATGCTTTTAAATTTTTTGGTGTAATGTTGGCCAAATGTTGATGGAAAATATAGTTTTGGCTTTAAAGTAAAATTATTATAGGTAGTTTTATTTGGACACAATTAGCACTTTTTAGCATTAGCATTTTTTGTTTGTAAACTTGGCCTAGGTACCTACTGACTAGTGACTACTGTCTACTGAAAGATGTACACAATCTCCTCCGGATGTTCCAGTTATTTCTTGTAAGTTCATAACTGAAGCAGCTATAGGAGAAAGGCTAGGTATAAGTATAAGGTATCTGCCTATACAATCTTGGCCTCAAAGATATTATAGGCCTTAAGCCTTAAGGCCTACCTAGTAATCTTTGCTTAAGTGATAGTGTCACTGTGATACTAATTAAAGTCATCCTGGAATGTCTGTTAATGCAAAATAATCTGATAGCCAAATTTTGCTCAGACTTCCTGCCATGCTGTCAACTTGAACAATTTGAACTTTTAGACCAAATTTTAAGAATTACACTTTCCAACTGAATTTTATTGCCTAAATGTTTTCATAAATTCATATATTGTCTTTATTTGAAATAGGTGGTTTCAAAGTAAATTGTCCAAATGTAAAAAAAATTGAGTCTTGGATGTCAAATGAAGGACACTTTCCAACTGAATTTTATTGCCTAAATGTTTTCATAAATTCATATATTGTCTATATTTGAAATAGGTGGTTTCAAAGTAAATTGTCCAAATGTAAAAAAAATTGAGTCATGGATGTCCAATGAAGGGTAAACACACCATAGGGTAAACACCGTATATTCTAACACATTAACAACGTAGCAAAAAATGAATGGTTATAAAAAAATCACCTTCTGTGCAAGTTGAGTTCTTTTTGCTTTAGGTCTCTGACGGTCACTCTCAAAACCTTGCACTCCGCACAGGGCAGGAAAAGTCCTATTTTTGTCTGAAATATAGCGGCTCTAATATCATATAATTTCAGTAGGTATGAAATCTCGCGGCTCGAATGTCATAAATTTTTGTTTGATTAAAAAATCGCGGTTTGCACTTTGCAAACATGTCACTTCATAAAATTTTCAACTTCCGCAATCCGCATTGCTTTACCGTTCCCGCCAAAATATTCTGCAGAAAAAACATAACATTGTAATGTAAACAAATCAACTAGGTAAATGTTTTGCTGAAGATCGTGCATAGTTGCGGTCATGTCAAAGTGGTCAGACTGCATTAACATGTGCTCAACTTACAGTAAAGACAAATTTTATTGTTGACATTTGACTGTTTTAGGGTAAAATTAGAGATTTGGGTAACCCGTGCGGCCGTGCATGGACTTTGTAAATAAATTTGCGCCTTGTAAATGGCTTTTCATGGCCAAGATATGGAATTCACGGCTTGGTGAAATAGAATCACGGCTCGAAGAAATGTAATTACGGCTGGCAAATCCATAAAACCACGGCTAAAAAAATTCAGTCGCGGCTCACCAAGCAGATATATTCCATGCCTGACTCCGCATCTGCAACAATGAAACTTCACAAACTGTTGCCATATTTATTTAAAAGCATTTAGAATGCAAACCTACCAAATCCATGTATTCTGACTCTGTGTGAGACTAAATTTGGCATTTTGTGAGACTAATTCTGGCCACGCTTCAAACTACTAATTCATAATTCCAACCTTCTTGTGTTCGAATTTTGATCGCTGTGTGAGCTGTATTGGAATACGACACAGCTCGGAATTAAAACACTATTGAATATTGAACACTACTTAATTAGGCTTTTAATTAAGAGCTATTAAGCTTTTATTTAAGAAAATTTTAATTTTTGCACACAGCTTGGATCGAACTGCGTGTGTCTAATTCCAAGCTGTGTTGGAATTAGTTTTTATGTGTCTAAAACTGTCTCTTAACTTAATCATCTATTTAATTTATTTATCACTTGAAATCAGCATTTCAAGTACTACCGTATACCTAAAGGATTCCTAATATATTCACAGACTTATTTAAAAGTCTCAAACCATAATATTCTTTTTACACAAACCATTTATCACTATTTAGTAAAGCAAGGTCAACTATCAACTTTCATATGTGTTTTGATGTTCTCACTAGCTGACTTGGACTTTTGCTCTGCTGATCTTAACATTTTCCTGCTAGACCTAGTGTTTTGTGGAAATCTTGCACGCAATAGTATGATGTCACTATTTCAACCATCTACACATGCTTGGAACTAAGACCAAGCTTAATATAAAGGAAAAAGTTGAGGGGTGTCGGAATTACTGACAGTGTCAAAATATGGCGCATTCACCCTAACTCTTTGAATTTAACTTTTAAAAGAATATGTTGATTACCCTACCTAACTTAGGGCCATAGGCTAATGCTGTAGTGGCAATCAGAGACTCTTTTTAGACTCCACTCTTCCAGTATAAGTAGACCAGTAAAGTATCATGGATACATGAATTATCATACTTCATGGCTAAATTCTTGGTCATTCAGTTAGATCCACAAAATTGGGTGGAGCACTAAAGTGCCAAGCATGGAAAACATCTACCTTTAGGGCCTCAACTAGAGCTTCCCTGCCATTTCTGGAAACTGCAAGATAAATTACCTCCTATCTAATTGTTAGCAAAAGTGCATGATCGTGCTGCAAGATTCCAATTGTATTGAAAATTTGTAACATTGGAGCTGCAAGATTTCAGAAACAAGTAGGAAAATTCCAATCCTGTTAATCTCTACTCACTTGAGGAGCAGTCTGAGCAGAAGGGGGTTGTAATTATAAGGAAATGGCAGTTATTTAGTTGCTGTGGGACAAGCACCCCAGTACAAGCGCTGCTGTCAGGTTTCATAATATGGCTTAGTAGTTGTAGTTGTAAAATTATCTTGGTCATTAGTTGGTAAGTTGATCCAGTCATTGTCGGTAGGTTTCTTCAGTCATTCAATAACTTGACAATGAAAACACTGGTTGTTAATAATGAGATAACCTTCAGTCTATGTACATTGGATTCTTTATATGAAACAAACCTCATGGATAAAGTATTAATGGTTTAATTTTTTCAAACCAGCAGTGCCTTCTTTACTCCTGAACTCACTGCCTACTCCATCACCAAAATTACCAAACCTTGACTCTATTTAATATATAGTGACTTGCATTCAACAAATGCAAGCCACTCACAAATGGGATTTGCAAATTACTTATTATCCCAGGAATACCCAATGAATATGTTGCAAAGTGAAAAAATTAAAACTACTACAGAAGTGCACCTCTGTTGTCTATGCGCGTACTGCAAATATAAGCAAAAAACAGTGGAATTCTATCAATGGAGTTAATTTTGCCTGTCCGCCTTGAGCTGTCATTCCCGCAAACTAAACCTGGCCCACAGCCCCCTATATTATAGTTGCACTATATTATTATATTATCACTATGATGTTTAGTGCTCCATAGTGATAATATTGTATAAAGTTTCAAAATGATGGAAAATATATTTAACTCTATTATTTGAACACCGTCAACCGGGGCTACTTGGGACGATTTCGAACGTTTTTCATTCATAACTTCTTACCATGAAACATTTCATAGACAAGTTTAGGCTCATTTCATAGCTCTTTGCGAGGGCTATCAAATGGCATCTTAAAAAAATTCCATATGCTATTCGTAAGGTGCCAGAAGCAAAAAAAAAAAAAAAAAAAGTGTCCCGAGTAGCCCCGTCGAACGGGGCTACTCAGGACACTTGGAATAAAACTACATTTTAAAACATTTGAAGCATGCAGAGTGTACTCATCCATTACTAACAGTACTCAGAAGTCCTCCTCTTTCATTGTAGATGATGTAGAGGTAGAATAAATGAAATTTTCTGTGATTTTTACTTGTTTTTCCTTTATTGATATGATATTACCATAAACATTAATTACCATCAACTGGGGTGACTTTGGCCGCGTTTTTTATTTTGTTTTGCAAACAAAAACGGGGTCCTAAATGCCGGGGTCATAAACGCCAGGGTCGTAAACGAGGTCATAAACGCCAGAGTGACTTTGGCCATCGTTTATGACCCTGCTTTTGTTTGCAAAACAAAATAAAAAACGTGCCCGAAGTCACCCGGCAGCCAAAGTCACCCCAGTTGATGGTACCGTATTATTGATGGGATATTACTGTATTATTGATGTGATATTACCGTATCCATGAACATATCAGCAGCCTTATAGCATTTTTTCTGTATCTGTAAGCTTACAGGACGGCTTGTAATTTCACACCATTTTAATTGGGTTAAGTGAATTTACTATAAAAAAATATAACTCAGTACTCACTCACTGCAGTGAGTGACAGAGAGCACATTTTCTTGTCGACGAAAACTTGAGGTCACGGCCTTACGGACAGACAGACAGACAGACAGACGGACATGGCAAGCTCAATAGTGCATTTTTTCCATAAATGAGAAAATGCGCTTAAAAGATCGTGAAAAACATACCTGAAACAGAAAGGAATGTTTTAGTGACAGCCATCATATGTTTTGGAGAAATAAATCATAGTTTAGGTCAATTACTTTTCATTCTATGATGCCTGGTGTGCAATTCTAAATATGACATTCTATGCACAATTTTGTGATGACCAATGATGCACTAATTTTTTGATAAGTGAACTTTTTTTGTTCAGCAAGGTAAATGCATGTAATCAATATTCTTTGTTTTTAATAAATTTTGTTTCTTAACTGGAGCCTTTGCTCCAGTTAAGAAAAGTAGCCCCACCGTGCGGAAATGACCGTCATCTTTTTTGGAATGAGATAAGCAAAATCTGTCAATTACATTTTCAAGCTGACACCTGGGTGCAACTTTTATGTAAGTAAAATTTTTTAATACGGTGAATATTTTTTTTTACTACAGACCTTAGCAGAAGTAACTTTTCAAAATATTGTTTTTCGCCATTTTTTCAGGAATTTTTCAAAGCTAGTGAATGTAGTATTTTTGATTTTCCTTTATACTACATAGATAGAAAAAATGTTGACGTTTACGCCACTATATTTAGTTTTGCAATATTCCAATTAGTTTTGCTACTAAAACAGTTTTACGCCGTGTTGGAGGACTGTCCCAAGTTACCCTGCCCGTCCCGAGTAGCCCTGGTTGACGGTATAACTTGCCTGCATTGATGCATGGTGGTTTTTTTCTGACTGACTAGTAGATTCTGCCTGATTTTCAGAATGGCGTTATAGGCGGTCCATGTCCAATTTTAAATATTATAGATAATTTTTACAAAAATCACAGGTTTAAAAAAGGTTTTTACAGTTTAAAACCAGAAAAATGCATTATTTTTCTTATTTTTATTAAGGAAATTAGATAATGGCAATAAAGCAATTGAAATTCACATCAAGCATTTTTGTCTCATTTATGGATGGCTCCTGCCCAAAAAAATATATTACTACTTTAGAGTTTGGAAATGCAAAATTTCATTACAGAGTCATGTCCAGCAGTCTTAGGGCATGAAAATAGACATTTAATGCATATCTGTTGGAAATTTTTAATATTGAAGTTATTATGTATTACAATTCTGATTTTACTAAATTTTAATTTTTTCAGAAGATATTTCCAACTGACGTGGCAATGAAGGGACAGGTATATGCTATAATTTCAGGAGTATATGCAGCTCTTGGAGCAATGTTTGGCAAGTTGGCCATGACCTCTCATGAAGCAATAGATCTTTGCACAGATATTCTTGTGTTAAGTGCAGTGGCAGACCCCCATGTTCCATGTAATAATGTGAGTTTTGTACTTAATTATATGTTTACAGTTTACAATAATAGGATTGCATTTTAATTTCTGTATTAGAATATGGTTGATTTGTTTACCTAATATAAACCAAACATTTTTATGCATCTTTAAGCATTTTTTTCTTGGCTTTTGATGTATTACTACTTATAAAAGTTGATGTTGAGATAAATTTGAAAGAAATAAGTACCTAGTATGTATATCCTATTGTATATAATGGTACTTCATTATAAACTGTTTTCAGTGGGGTTTGTGGCTGAGAATTGCTGCATTTCTTCTCATGGTGACCATGAACACCCTCATGTTTGTGGTGCTTACAAAGGCCTTCCGCTTCTGTTCCACCAGCATTGAAGCCACCATCACCAGTGCTGCTGCTAACTTCTTATTTACTGTGAGTGATGCACTGAAACTTCAGCATTGACATAATATTTGTCCATGGATATATATTTTATTGTTGCTTTTTGTTCTCATGTTATATTAGTTGAGATGCATCACCAGCAAGCTCTGTTTTTTAACTGAAATTTCATGCCTTGATCAATTTGGTTCAACTGTAACAGATAAAATTAGCAACTAGTTTTTTTGAGATGCAATAATAGTTTGAAAAAATAAGAAAGAGCTTTCATTAATGATTCATTTAATCCAGGGCTCAATTATTTGGAGTTTGCATTAATTTTTTCACATTTAATTATTCAATCTTATTGCGGCTGACTAATAGGATTAGGTTTTGCTCAGAAAATACCATACTATTTCTCCATTCTTCAGGTATTCTACTATTCAGTAATGATTATTCAGCAATGCTTGTATCATTTGTCTTTAATGTTCTGTATTTATCGAAGTTAATTTTAAGAAGTCTTCCTAGAATTGTAATTTACAGGGCATACTGGGCAAAGGTTTGTTTGGCGAGGAGGTGACGGGAGTGTGGTGGCTTGGGTTGGTCTTCATATTGTGTGGGCTGATGCTGCTCCACCACACCAATGCTGCCAAGGAGGAGGCCAGAAAGCCGGGCACGCTGCCTAAAAAGAAAGAGAAGCTCTGGTGAAAATGAATGCTCTTGTTTTATTCAAAACCAAATTAGAAATTTTATACAAGTGGGCAAGTTTTTAATGGTCTTAAATCTAATGGCAAGTGAGATCTATAAAAGTTTCTTCTATGTTAAATATTTTCAATATGAAGTATGAAGAAAAACTGGAGGACGAAATGACATCTCTAAAGTATCTTTCTTTTTGTACAATTGAAAGGTACTTGCCTAGCTTTGGTCTCAAAATGGGGCAATTTTTTTCAAATACCTAGTTTGAAAATTGAGGATAATCCATACTCAAAAGTTTTATTAAGAATCTGTGTTTAGAATTTTTAGAACAGTAAAGATGATTAATTCTTATTACTATTTAATCGCAAAAATTATTTATTGATCATTGCATTGGATGTTCAGGTGTGACTGTGTATTGTAATCTGAAAGCATTTGTTCCAGTATTAACCATAGTAAGTAAATATTGAGGTTGGAAAAGAGTATATTCCATTTATATATTTGTTCAAATGTTGCCAAGTACCGTAATTGTCATGCATATAATGCCAACCAACTGATCTGTTATCTGTAACAAAACCAGCCAACAGCCATGTTTGATATGTGCCTGGTCAAATAGTTTATAGTTCAATTATTATTTTTTATTCTTATTAACTTTTGACATTCAATAAATTTAACAATAGGATTTGGGTATGTGTTGGCCATTTTGACCGAGTACAAACAAAGGCATTTATTTGTACATAAGTGAGGTGAAGGATTTTTACAAATTTTGAAACATTTTATGTTAGTACAAGCTGCAGTTATTTGCCATGCACTTTGTTTTGTCCATGTTTATTCATTCTAAATTCAACATGGAACATGTGGGAGATCATACACTTGGAGATTATATACCTATACATTTA
The DNA here is from genome assembly GCF_000764305.2 of Hyalella azteca. Lineage (NCBI taxonomy): Eukaryota > Metazoa > Arthropoda > Malacostraca > Amphipoda > Hyalellidae > Hyalella > Hyalella azteca. The sequence goes on along the minus strand of NW_025943231.1, from coordinate 75,223 downwards.
ATTTGATTTTTCAGCCACATTTGTTAGCACCAAGCTGTTTTTATTCAAGTATTTTTATAGGGAAGAATTTTTAACCAAACAGAATGTTTTTTTTTATATTTTTCTTGCTTGTCTGCAAAAGTTTTACGGTGTCTGCTTCAGTTGAGTGCTGATTTGCTGTCGCTTTAAGAATAATCTCTCATGGTTTCAATTCTTTTGTCTGATTCATGAAACATTTGAATCAAGGGGCAACTTAGACCATCTTTAATGTAAACGTAAAAGACTTTTCCTTCATCAGTTGACGTTGTAATCTTTAATATGGTTTCTCTGTTCCATTTTCTAGAATTCAAAAAGCTTCTTCCAGTTTCTGGGATCCTGATAGATTTTGTTTATTAAATTGTTTGAATTAATGAACTTTTTCTATTATGTCATCAATTACATTCAATGTAGTTGTGTGGCCATTATGTCGACATGCTGGTTTGTGAGCTCTAAAGTTCTATGAGCAAAATGCATGCACACACAAATGCTTTTCATGTTGTTGCCTTTTATAGCTCAAACCATAGCTATTAATTAGTATTAAGAACCACCCACGTAACAGGTACTTGGGTTGCATTTAGGAAAACACTTCCACAACCATCTTGCAATGCTTTTATTCTTATTGTATTATTAAGATCTATTGCGGGGCTCTGGTGTCTGTGAATTAACTATATTAATAAGTTTTAACTATTGTTGTCCTCAAAGTTTCTGTTCTAGAACCTGATAAACCTGCAAAAACCTGTAGTCTCTCCCGACCCTGCAGTCTCTCTCTCCTTACCCTGCAGTCTCTCTCCTGACCCTGCAGTCTCTCTCTCCTGACCCTGCAGTCTCTCTCTCCTGACCCTGCAGTCTCTCTTTCCTGACCCTGCAGTCTCTCTCTCCTGACCCTGCAGTCTCTCTCTCCTGACCCTGCAGTCTCTCTCTCCTGACCCTGCAGTCTCTCTCTCCTGACCCTGCAGTCTCTCTCTCCTGACCCTGCAGTCACTAACGCCAGCAGTTTATCAGGACGGAGATAATAAGTAAATGTAGTTACTTTGAGTCCTACGAATATAGCAGTTTGGATTACAATTCATCTGTAAGCTAAGATTTGATTTTGCTAAGCTTGCATTGAAAGACTTTATTTTTATATGTGTCTATGTTATAGTTTCATGACTCTTGTTTCGAAATGATGGACGTTTGTAAGTTTATATCAGATTTACTCTTTCTCTCCTTTATTTAACTAAGTAGTAATTGTTTATGAGTTTGTGGACTGGAACATTTGTAATGCAAATCAAGTTCAGGAAGACGCCAGGTTTAGGAGGTTGCCCTCGTTCTCATAGCATGAAATTCACAGAAGTCCACATCAGGCGCGGAGTTTTAAATTTTATTGCTTGAATTATTAGTTTGCGTTTTATGTTCTGTTACATTCCAGTGCAGTGAAATGTTTAAACCTGCATTAATTCAACACAAAATTGTGTTTTCTGTGTAGCACGTTGTTTTAGAGCTCACTTATAATACAATTATGGTCTTGTTTTATTACTACCTAGTGTTTCATCAGATCAAACATTTATTTTTTTATATTATTTATTATGGATATACGTAACTCTGCTGAATAACTTTTATGTATAATAATTATTTGCTTGGATATTTTTATATGATTTTATAAATTTCCACTGCTATAGATTTATTTTTCGATCAACTTTTCTTCTGAATTTTATGAAGAATTTTTTTGTTTGACTTGCTTGTTATTTTTTGTGATTAGATTTATTTTGTGTTCTCTAGGTACTTCACAATTTCATTTCCAGCGACCATTTTTAGGGTAACTTTCCATCAGCTGGATGAGCAGTAGCTCATGCTGGTCCAGCAACTGCTGGATGAGCAGTAGTTCATGCTGGTCCAGCAACTGCTGGATGAGCAGTAGCTCATGCTGGTCCAGCTACTGCTGGATGAGCAGTAGCTCATGCTGGTCCAGCAACTGCTGGATGAGCAGTAGTAGGGCAGTAGCTGAGGAACTGCTGCTGTTGTTCCTCTCCCTGAACACTCACGTCGGGTCACTCGAGTCCTCGACTTTTTACCGTTGAAAAAAGCCAGAAGACATGTTTTTATTATCTAATAAATACTTCTCTACTGAGAAGACTTCTCTACTTTATGGCCAAATAATTTCTTGATCGTCTTTGTCTCTTGAAACTAACCTTTGTGTTTTACGTTGTTTGTTTGAAGACTTTTTCTTCTTTTCAAGACTAACCATCTTTGGAAGTACTTAGTGTATTACATTAATTACATTAACACAGTATACGTAGGAGTAGGATGTACTGGAGTACGTCTGTAGTAATGATTCCTCCATGCCCATACGTTGTACACTCTTGTTTTCCATGAACTTTTTATACGGGAAATATTTTTGACACTGAATTTTATTTATTGTCCATTTAAAGAATTGGAATTACCGCGGCGACTAATAACGTTCAAATAATAGTAACGTATTTTGTATGTTCAAACAGTTAACAGATGTATAGAATTTGTATAAAGCTGTGTGTTCGGACAGTACACAAATGTATTGTGTGAGAGTAATGAATGAACTTCCGTCGTCTTGTAATCAACCAACAAAATGGAAGCAAAATTTATTTTAAATATATTATTCAAGAAAACATTTAACATTATAGAGAATAACGTATAAAATTACTTACGCTCTACAACTATACTAAAATAAAACAAGTTAGTCGAGCAGTCCATTTCAAAACCTGCTTCTGCCAAACCTGCAGCAGAAAAGCCTGGCAGCAAAAGACCTTATACTCTCTGAATATTTAACAGGAATAGGAATTGATGTCACTTATTTGCTTAAATCGCAGGAACTTTTAGGAATAGGAATATGCTCCGGCCACTGGAACGCAGGATCCTTGGATTATCACTGGAACAATGGATTGCCACTTCCATTCTCTCACAATGGATTGCCACTTCCATTCTCTCACAATGGATGCCACTCTCAATCTCTCACAATGGATTGCCACTCTCATTCTCTCACAATGGTTTGCCACTGGAACAATCCGAGTGGATTTCTACTGCAACACTGGATCCTGGACTGCCACTGGAACTCAGGATCCCAGGATTACTCATGAGACATGATCCCAGGATTCCTAAAAACCAGGAATCAGGAATAAAAGATGGCGACTGCCTTGTACACGGAATATAGCGCAAGTTCTAGCAGTGATATTCTTGGAAGACGGTAGATGATTTTTCGTCCATTTCTATACATAATAAACTCAAGTTCATAGTTACCACTACTTACGATGCTAATATTGCAGATTATCTGTTACCTGTGGCACATATTTAAGGCATAACGTTCGTATCGTCGAGCGATGCGATCACTTTAACTGAGTTGCAACTAATTCATTAATAAAAATTACGAGTATATTAGGCACCAGCGGTAATAATTGTCTATATAAAATCCGTGCACAAAAAAATCTTGCTCAATGGCGGCAAAAAAAAATCTTAATAGCTACAATAACCTAACTCAATAGCGAAAAAATACACTCGATGGCGGCAGGAAAAAAAATCTTCCTTTGATCACCAGAATTTCATTTTACAGTAATTTTGTGCAAAGGATCGAACGGAATTTATTAACTTGGCGTGACGATGCATTGGAAAGCTTGCACATCAACAAAGTGTAGCCATAATAGCTGACGCGGCTGGCAATCAAAGATTGTCGGCAATCTGGAACTGTCAGCAACCAAGGAATGTCGTTAGAAATTACCAAGTCTAATTACCTGCTTCATGCATGATGAGTGAGAACAGTTCAAGCGTGAGTCCTGCTTGATTGGAACACCGAACAACCATGTGAAGTCAACCGAGTAAAAAAAAAAACAAACTAAACTGAACAGCGAGTGAAATTATGTCAGACTTTTAACAAATTAACCTGTTAACAATAAGCTAACTTTTGGACAACGCGTCCTATAAGAAAATGCTCCCCGAGGGGTTTGTGACTAGCATTAGTATAGGCGTTATGAAAATACTGCATCATCTCAAACCTTATGAGGTAAATACAACTAATTTTGAAACATCTTGAGCTGCCCATGCATAGCGAAAGATAATAGACTACTACTTATAATAAAAATATTAACGATAACAATAACGACAATAGAATTACATTACCAGCATCCCGTTTGAGGAGAAATAAAAGCAATAAAGATAACAATTAATAAATATGAGCATTAATCTTCACATCGGTCTTCTCTCACTAGCATAATTATGGTAGAATTAGCACCTAATCATCACATGAGATATTGCATAGGAGGCCGCGTACCAGCAACAGGAGGCCGCGTACCAGCAACAGGAGGCCACGTACCAGCAACAGGAGGCCACGTACCGGCAACAGGAGGCCGCGTACCAGCAACAGGAGGCCACGTACCAGCAACAGGAGGCTACGTACCAACAACAGGAGGCGGAGGCCACGTACCAGAAACAGAAGGTCACGAGCAAGAAGCAGGAGGCTACGTACCAACAACAGGAGGCCACGTACCAGCAACAGGAGGCCAAACGTACCAGCAACAGGAGGCCAAACGTACCAGAAACAGGAGGCCAAACGTACCAGCAACAGGAGGCTATGTACCAACAACAGGAGGCCACGTACCAACAACAGGAATGTTCCTACCAACAACAGGAGGCCACATATATGAGCAAAAGTTGTGCATGGTATAGGTACTAGTACTTGCTGTACATCGCATGGTGCACAGTCGGGGCAATGGCATTACCATACATGGTTGTACCGTACGGGATAGTGACTCTTGACTCAGAAGTGACTCAAGACTCAGAAGTGCCTCATGACTCAGAAGTGACTCATGACTCAGAAGTGCCTCATGACTCATGGCTCAGCAGTATGCGCATGCAGCAACATGCGCGCGAATATGCCATTAGTATCGCGCATGAGGTTGGCAGGTGAATCAAGCTGCGCGATGGTGCCGGCCTCCATGACCATGATGCGGTCGCACCACATGATGGTGTTGACGCGGTGCGCGATGATGATGAGCGTGCAGTGAGCGAACGCCGTGCGCAGTGCGCACTGCACCAGCGAGTCGCTCTCTGTGTCAATGCTTGCAGTCGCCTCGTCCAGCACCAGGATCTGTGAGACGAGAGAGCACGTGAGACGAGAGCATGTGAGACGAGAGAGCACGTGAGACGAGAGAGCACGTGAGACTAGAGCACGTGAGACGAGAGAGTTCGTGAGAATAGAGTTCGCGAGAATAGAGCACGTGAGACGAGAGAGCACGTGAGACGAGAGAGCACGTGAGACGAGAGAGCACGTGAGACGAGAGAGCACGTGAGACGAGAGAGCACGTGAGACGAGAGAGTACGTGAGACGAGAGAGTACGTGAGACGAGAGAGTACGTGAGACGAGAGAGTACGTGAGACTAGAGCACGTGAGACTAGAGCACGTGAGACGAGAGAGCACGTGAGACTAGAGCACGTGAGACGAGAGAGCACGTGAGACTAGAGCACGTGAGACGAGAGAGCACGTGAGACGAGAGAGTACGTGAGACGAGAGTACGTGAGACGAGAGAGCAGGTGAGACGAAAGAGCACGTGAGACAAGAGCACGTGAGCCGAGAGAGCACGTGAGAATAGAGAGAGTACGTGAGACTAGAGCATGTGAGACGAGAGAGCACGTGAGACGAGAGAGCACGTGCGACCAGCGAAAACCAAAACGCCAGAACACATAAAAAAGATGATCAAAACGAGCGAAAAGCTGCAATAAAAGAACAGATCGTTTATGCCTAACATCTTAAGCCACTGGAGATGCATAGTCAGACAATAAATAGTGGTAGGGCCCCTGGCTAACTACCTGAAGACAAGACTATGAATGAGTCGCCGTATGAACCATAAATAGAGGTAGGAACCATAAGTATTGGTAGGAACCATAAGTATTGATAGGAACCATAAATAGAGGTAGGAACCATAAATAGAGATAGGAATCATAAATAGAGGTAGGAATCATAAATAGAGATAGGAACCATAAGTATTGGTAGGACTAGGAACCATAAGTATTGCTAGGAACCTATGATAGGAACCATAAGTAGAGCACCTTGCTGTCCCTAAGCAGCGCCCTGGCGAGGCAGAGCAGCTGTCGCTCCCCCAGACTGAAGTTGTCGCCGCCTTCAGCGACGCCGTCAGCGAGCTGCAGGGGCAGCGCAGCGACGCGCTCCCGCAGCTGCACGCGCTCCAGCGCCCACCACACGCGCGCGTCGGGGTGACGGGCGTGCGGGTCTAGGTTGTGTCTGTAACATGTATTATGATGGTGATGATTGTGATGATGGTGATGATGATGGCCACAATTAAGAGTATGATAAGCATTGTTTTTGATGAAATTTTGTGATCATTGTGATGATGATGGCTACAATATTAAGAGTATGATAAGCATTGTTTTTGATGAAATTTCGTGACCATTGTGATGATGATGGCGATGATGGCTAGAACAAAGAGTATGATAAGCATTTTAATTTCATTGATAAGCATTGTCCACCCATATGGTGAAGAATGAATACCGTTCACATGACGGAAATTACCGCATTGTATTGCTGTAAAACCGTATCTTTGATATCAAGTTAGGTTACAACGAAGGGTTAAATACGATCAGGAGAAACGTCTCACCTGACGGTGCCGCTGAAGAGGACGGGTGCTGGACGCCTCACCTGACGGTGCCGCTGCAGAGAACGGGTGCTGGACGCCTCACCTGCCGGTGCCGCTGAAGAGGACGGGTGCTGGACGCCTCACCTGACGGTGCCGCTGAAGAGGACGGGTGCTGGACGTCTCACCTGACGGTGCCGCTGAAGAGGACGGGATCCTGCGGGATGACGGAGAGGCGGGAGCGCAGGTGCGGCAGCGACAGCTTCGAGATGTCAGCGCCGTCGATGCGCACGACGCCCGCGCTGAGCTCCACCAGCCGGAAGAGGCACACCGCCAGCGAGGACTTGCCTGACCCCGTGCGCCCCACCACGCCTGCAAGGGGCGCCATAATTAACACAAGGGCGGCGCAATCAGCACAAGGGCGCCATATTAACACAAGGACGGCGCAATCATTACAAGGGTACCACAATTAACAGAAGGGCGGCGCAATCAACACAAGGGCGCCATAATTAACACAAGGGCGGAGCAATTAACACAATGGTGACATAATTAACACACAAGGGTGCTATAATGTGATTTCCTCTGACTAAATCGTCTTTACCACATTTCCAACATCTGGCCGAGTTTAAGCTTGGAGAGTCCTTAATCCCGACTGCCTCCTCCCAACCGTAAAACATGTCGGGGATCTGTGATTATCTGGGTGCTATTTCTTGGAAATACGGCGGACCGATGATTTCTCTTTATGGAAGAATTAACATCCGTAACTATTTAGGAATTTTGGAGGACCAAGTTCATGTAATGGTTCAAGCACTGTTTCCGAAGAGGAACGCGCATCGTTCAACAGGAATTGCTAAAAAGTCGCACGAAGAACATTCTAAATAAAGTTCATTTTGCCACCACAATCACCAGACCTGAATATTATCGTGCATTTATGATCAATTTTAGAGATGCAAGTCAGTAGTCGATTCCCGCCGCTATTGTCTTAAAAGAGCTGGAGGGAGTTTTAACTGATGAATGGGTTTAAATTTCTTTGGAAACAATTCATAATTCGTATGAGTCAATACCTTGAATAATTGAGGCTGTAATTACCGCAAAATTGGTACCCACACCATACTGATATATATAATGTGGATTTCTCAGGTGTATCTCCTATTTTATATAACCCCCTGTATATCAGATATATAGACAACGGCTAGCTCGATTTTAGTCAATGCCATTCGTATGTAACGGCCTGGCGGAGCTACCGTTATATTACATATGTTGTTAACTGTATAGACTGCATTAAAAGGGCGACTGCGGGGTGCAAGAACGTTTCTCTTAACTGTGAAGTGCAGGGTGCAAAAGTGGAGGGCATTTACCTATTGTTAAAGCAAAGAATTAGAAATAGACTCGTCGTGTCAGACATGAGCGCAAGAAACTTTCGGTGACCAGCTTCGTGTCGGCCGTAAATTAAATAATAGTTACATAATTTAGTTACTATTCGTTTATGAAAAAATAGCCAAGGAGCGAAAGAATTTATGAGTCTATTGATACTGTCCAGAAAATATGCACTTGATATATTTGTTGCTGCATTTTAGTTTTAATCTCGGTTCTACTTACGACATAATACAATATAACAAAAAATGTTCTGAACAAAAAAGTTTCAGAGAACTTCATTAAAACTCACCAATTTTTTCAGCCTCATGCACGTCGAAGGAGAGGTCCCTGAAGACGAGGGGCGTGTTGTGGCGGTAGCGCATGGCCACGTTCCTGAAGCAGATGCGGCCGTGGGTGGGCCACGTCGCCGGAGGTATCACCTCCGAGTGCTGCCCTTCACTCTCAAGGGTTTCTATGTAAGACTGAATTCTTTCAACTGAAGTGAATCTGGCCTCGGTTTCTGTGCTGAGTCGTACAGTGTACTGGAATATACCGGAGAGCTGGGAGGAGTAAGCCAGTGCAAGACCCGCGAACGCAGCCGCCACTTGCCCACGCAGGAGGACAGTGAGAATAGCGGTGCATGTGGTCACCCCGAGGGCCAACATGTCCAGTCTTATTGCCAGCCACCGCATGGCGCAGTTGAAAAGGTAAAAAGCCGTCGAACTTTCATCGAAGAGGTAGTAGAACTTGTTAGAGAAGAGGTCCTGTTTACCGTAGGCGTGGATGGTGTCAAGTCCTGAAAGTGTCGTACTAACGTGGCTGTAGAGCGGGGACCGGGAGACGTTCTCAAGGCGTTTGAAGTCCCTTATGCCGATTCTAAAGATGTTTCTGATGACCATGAAGATGATGGCGAGGATCACTAACATTGGCAGGAACTGCCAGAAGACGAGGCATACAAGCAGCAGCGAACAGCTGACCAACCAAATGTTCTGCAGGAACATCTCCAGGCTCATAGGTAGTCGAACATCCACTTCGTCCATGTCCCTTGAGAAAATGTTTAGGATGCGACCCACGGGAGTCGTGTCGAAAAAGGTTAAGGGACTTCGGAAGACGACGTTGAGGACTTGGTCGTGAAGGCGCGTGGACGCGTGGATGCTGGTCTTCATGAAGATCACTCCACGCAGCAGCGACGTCGCTAGGATGAAGATCACGGTGCTGCCGTAGACGCTCAGGTAGAAGTTGAGGTGTGGGTTGTCTGCGATGTTGTTGCTGCTATCGAATGTCACGTTGATGCCAACAGGACTCGTGTTGTTGCTGTTGATATCCCATGTGCTGTTGCTGAGGCCGGTGCTGTTGTATCCCACATTATCAGTGATGTTATCAACGTGACCGATGTTTTCAACGTGACTAATGTTAGCACCGCTGCCAGCCGCAAGCCAGTGGGACAGCCACCACGAACTGAAGGCAGTCGTGCCGACGTTAACACCGAAGCTTAGGACCACAGCAGCGGCCACGCACATGCCCCCAGCAGCGTTGATGTACGCAAAGAAGGTTGACCGCTGTACACTGCCGCTCTGCACGCGCTCCTCGGTCGTGATGGCCCCGCCAGGGATTACTTTTGGGTCCTTTGGCCCTGACATGGAACTGGCCCGACGGTCCCCAGAGAATGAAGAGGGTCGTGAGTCATGGTCAACAAGATTACCGGAGTCACTATAGAGGGAAGCGACAAGGCCATCCTCTTCCTCCATAACAGGTCCCCCGATGGCCACGTTTCCCCCATAGGCAGCGCTACCCGTAGAGGCGCTCGAGACGGTGCGTTTACGGCGCCAGCTTTCAAAGGACACGTCGGTGTAGGAGCGGTCGAGGGCCTTCACGTGACCGGCGGAAGAACTTCTGGTCCTGGAGATGGGGGTCTTGCAGTTCGCGAGGTTGGTGGTGTTTTGAGGGTTGGTTTTGTTTTGGGGGTCGGTGGTGTTCTGGTCGTTGGTAATGTTTTGGGGGTTGGAGGTGTTTTGAGGGTTGGTGGTGTTTTGGGGGTCGGTGGTGTTCTGGTGGTTGGAGGTGTTTTGAAAGTTGGTGGTGTTTTGGGGGTTTGTGGCGTTTTGGTGACTGGTGTAGAGGGCTGCGTATTCACCATCGTCGCGCATGAGCTGCGCATGAGGCCCCTGTTCTATGATGCGTCCTCCCTGCAGCAGCACCACGCGGTCACACTCAGGCAGGTACTGCAGCTGGTGGGTGACCAGGATGACCGTGGCCTTCTTAAGGCCTGTCTTAATGGCCCACCTGAATATGTGCCAGCCCACCTGAAGCGTCGTGGGAATTTTAAACACCGGCATATTCTGACGCCTTAGGCTTCGTTAATCATTAGCTTCGACAAAGAAAATGGATAACTTAGCATCAGGATAGAAGAATTTTTTTCAACCCTATGCTTCAACTTTGCATAATGAAGCCGAGACTACAACCACAATACTCCAATATAAACCAGTTACTAATGGGACCTTCTTCAAGTCACTAGAAAAAAGAAACGGTTCAAGAGCTCATTGCTTCTGAAGCAACAGGCATTATTCGAGGAATATTGTACATGATAATAATTCCTAATATAAAACAGATCGACCTATCAATACTGAAGAACAAACATATGTGAGAAAAACAATAGATCGAGCGCAGGGAAGTGTACGCAGTGCAGGTTTGTTGCAAGACCTGGGTTATTTTTCTGAGTGCACTAAGTGCATTAGCAAGACCTGGGTTATTTTTCTGAGTGCACTATGTGCATTATCAAGACCTGGGTCATTTTTCTGAGTATACAAAGCGCATTATCAAGACTTGGATCATTTTTCTGAGTGTCCTAAGTGCATTATCATGACCTGGACATCGACGGCGCTGAGTGGGTCATCGAGTAGGTAGACACTCCTGCTGGAGTAGAGCGCCCGGGCGAGGGAGAGGCGCTGCTTCTGCCCCCCGGAGAGGTTGACGCCGCGCTCCCCCACCTCCGTCAGGTCCCCAGCAGGCAGAGCGTCCAGGTCCTGGGTCAGGCTACACGCGTACACCACGCGGTAGTATCTAGTTGGTGAGATGGTGAAAAATTGGAGAGATAATTGGATACAAATATCGGGAGAAATATATAAAAAAATAAAATATCGTGGGTGAAAATTTTAAAAGATATTTGGATACAAATATCGGGAAAAATGTATTTAAAAAATATCGTGGGTGAAAATTTTAAAAGATATTTGGATACAAATATCGGGAAAAATATATAAAAAAATATCGTAAAAATGTTAAGATATTTGGATACAAATATCGGGAAATATATATAAAAAATATCGTGGGTGAAAATTTTAAAGGATATTTGGATACAAAATGCGGCAGGACTCGGTCGTTAAAAAAAAGATCAGCGTGGATACAAATGGAGGATGTTTGAGCGGCGATATTTGTTTAAAAAAAATTTAAGCGTGGGTATTACGAGAATATTTCTAGCGGCGAAATTAATTAACAAATAAGCATGTACTAGAGGAAATTTGAACAAGGATTTCCCATGATACGACTCACTTGAGGGGATCATACGACTCACTTGAGGGGATCGTACGACTCACTTGAGGGGATCATACGACTCACTTGAGGGGATCATACGACTCACTTGAGGGGATCGAAAGGCTCCCCGAAGAGGATATTATCCCTGACGGAGGCGTTTAGGATCCACGCCTGTTGCCCCACGTACGCGATGTCCCCCTGAACGGCCACGGTCCCCGGCTGATGGGGAATTCCGTCATTCTTCCCCAACGCGGGGGATTTTTCTGAATCGAATTCCTCTTCCCCTGAGGCTGGGGCATCGTCAAGACCCCCCACAGAGAGGTCGTCGTACCCCAGGAGTGTCATGCGCCCCAGGATGGCATGAAGGAGGGATGACTTGCCACTCCCTACACCCCCGCACACCCCCACCAGCTCCCCCTGGGGGACAAAATTCAACGGATAAAATATCAACAGATACGACATCAACAGGTAAACTATCAACAGAAGAACTGTAAAGATATACCATATAAACAGATGCAATATCAATATATACCATACAATATCAACAAATATATGTAGAATTAAGAGATACAATATCAACAGATACAATATCAACACATTCACATCAACACCCGCAACATCAACACATCCAGTCACTGAAAGTGTTGATAGCTCGCCGCTTCCATGCCTGCATCCCTGTACAGCGGATGTAATTATTCCAGGAATGTTGGCTGGCTTATTTGGGTCTGAAATACTAGTTAATAATGCGATAACTGTCGTAAATAAAGTTAGAGTGAGGATCACGAGGGTAATGAGGGGAGCAAAAGAAGATAATTGGAATGTAGGAAGAGAGTAATGAGGGAAGCAAGACAAGATAATTGGAGGGTAGAACGAGGGTAATGAAATAAGCAAGACAATTGGAGGGTATCAAGAGAGTAATAAGGGAAGCAAGACAAAATAATTAGAGGGTAGCAAGAGGGTAATAAGGGAAGCAAGACAAAATAATTAGAGGGTAGCAAGAGGGTAATGAGGGAAGCAAGACAAAATAATTAGAGGGTAGCAAGAGGATAATGAGGGAAGCAAGATAAGATAATTGGAGGGTAGCAAGAGGGTAGGTAATAAGGGCACCATAACAAGATAATTAGAGGGCATCAAGAGGGTAATAAGACGGCTGACCTTGGCGACGGAGAGGCTGATGTCGCAGAGCAGAGGCTGGGCGGCGCCGCGGGCGTCCAGCAGCATCTTGTGGGCGGGCGACAGCGCCCTGCCGGCCTTACTGGGGGTGTGGAAGGACGAGGGTGAATAGGTAAGGGGAGTAGCGAGGGGCAAAGGATGATGGGTGAGACAAGGTGTATGAAGCGAAGCGTGAGACTGCGTGAGGGGAGAGTGGACTTTGGGAGGGATTCGTAAATACACGATTGACTGCTACTGGATGCATGATTTGCTGCTACTGGATGCATGATTGGCAGTTGGTGGACGAAAGATTGACCTTATGATGAGTTCGGGACTTCCTAGTCCCCGGTCACGCTGATGCTCCGCCTTCGCCGTCCTCCGTCTCCGAGTCGTCGCTAGGCAGATCACCCCGCCCTCGGGTCCCGGATGTAACGTTGGCAGTGTTCCGTCTATTTGCCCTCCTTTGGGCCAGCTGATGCAAGATGCTGTTGCTTGTCACTTGCTGATGGTAGTTTCCCATTACTGGACAGTCTGGGATCTTTCTCAACCACTTGTCCAGTCGTCTCTTGAATGTTGCAAGGGTGAACTCCCCTCCTCTCAGCGCTTTTGGCAAGGCATTAAAGAGCCTCGGTCCTACCACGGACAGTGATCCCTCACGAAGAGTCTGTACTCTGGCCGCGGCTCGGTTATTAAATGGGGGAATTCTGCATAGCCTCCCTCTCCTTTAGTTATAATTCTGGATGTCTCACTCTCAAAGTTGGGAGCCAGTCCGTTTATCTTATTGAGGATTCGTCGGTCTCCCGGAATGCTGCGAACTTTGGGGCCAGTTTTTCTCGGGGTATGACGCACACATAACTGTGCTAGTTTCTCACACAGTTTTGTGTAGATTTCCTCAGCATTCATCTCGTGAAACTCCGCTCTCCAATCTATTTCGTCAATTTCATTCCAACTTGCCCCCAATCCGTTCTTCGATTGTGAAAGTTAAGTCCTGCCAGTCCCTCTTGGGGTATAGACCTGGGCAGGGTTTCAATTCCAATTGTCGTTTCCACCATCACTAAGCGATGGTCAGACAGTGAGGTGTCTTCAACGCGGACGTCAACCACCATTCTTTCATTATTAGTAAAGAAGAGATCGAGAATATTGTGTTCTCTTGTCGGCGACCGTACCGTCTGACTGAGCAAGTGTTCCGCAGCAAACTTCACTAGTTGGGCTTCTTGACTTGTGTCGCGGTCATCGACCTCTAAGCCGCCAGGGCTTGTCCAACGGATTCGTGGGAGATTGAAGTCCCCACCAATTATCAGGCTGGGGGCTGGGTCACCCAGTTCAGCCACCATGCATGGTCTCTATTTCCTTAAGGGTTTTGTTGAAATTTTCCGGTGAACATGCAGGCGGTCTATAGACTATGGCTACCTCCGCACAGGTAAAGTTTTTTTATGTGGATATCGACTGCAACTGGATGTAAGATTGGCTGTAGCTGGATAAATGATTGGATGAATGACGAGCAGCATGATTGGCTGCATGATTGGCAACATGATTTGAAACATGATTAGCAACATGATTAGCAACATGATTAGCAGCCTGATTGGCAACATGATTAGCAGCATGATTGACAACATGATTAGCAGCATGATTGGCAACGTGATTTGAAACATGATTTTGCAACAAGATTAGCTGCATGATTGGCAACATGATTTGAAACATGATTAGCAGCATGATTGACAACATGACGAGCAGCCTGATTGGCAACATGATTAGCAGCATGATTGACAACATGATTAGCAGCATGATTGGCAACGTGATTTGAAACATGATTTTGCAACATGATTAGCTGCATGATTGGCAACATGATTTGAAACATGATTAGCAGCATGATTGACAACATGACGAGCAGCCTGATTGACAACATGATTAGCAGCATGATTGGCAACATGATTAGCAGCATGATTGACAACATGATTAGCAGCATGATTGACAACATGACGAGCAGCCTGATTGACAACATGATCAGCAGCATGATTGGCAACGTGATTTGAAACATGATTTTGCTACATGATTAGCAGCCTGATGGTCTGCCGCTCACCTGGACTGCACGGGCTTGTGCAGGGGCGGCCAGGCGAAGGAGGCGCGCCTGAGCGCGACTGCAGCGCCTTCTGCAGGAGCGCCGGTGACGTACGCCTGCCGCTCCTGCAGCTGCAGGACGCTCTGCAGGAGGGAGAGAGGGAGGGGGTCTGCTTAGTGTACGTAATGAGCGAGATTATCCAGCAGGATTAAAGGTATTCAGAAATTATCGATATAATGAATGTATACATGACGTGAAATATCAATTATTAACATGAACGGGAGTTGAGATTGTCGTGTATGATTGTCGCGTATGATTGTTGTGTATGATTGTTGTGTATGATTGTCGTGTATGATTGTCGCGTATGATTGTCGCGCATGATTATCGTGTATGATTGTCGCGTATGATTGCCGCGTATGATTGTCGTGTATGATTGTCGGGTATGATTGTCGCGTATGATTGTCGTGTATGATTGTCGCGTATGATTGTCGCGTATGATTGTCATGGATGATTGTTGTGTATGATAGTCGTGTATGACTGTGTATGATTGTCGTGGGTGATTTATAGCATTTGAAATTACCTATACAAAAAATACATATTCATGGACACATCATATCAATCGTATATCAGTTATCGTCTATCTCTTCACATCAAATATCACTGACATGGTCCATAGGAGCAGTAGGAGACCAACAAACAGTAAATAGGTTCAGATAAATAATGATGTATAAATAAAAAGCTACAATCATTCTACATCATGCGGGTAAAGATAACCGATAAAAGCACAGCCAAAAACAGAACATGAAAAGAACAGATAAATGCAAGATTTTAGCGAATAGAAAAACGGGAAAAACTTGGATGATATTTTTTGTTTCTAATGGAAAAAGTATTAATGTATATTAACATAGACAAACTATGGGATTAAATAAAAAAACTTTTATTAATATGAACAGTGAAGCGAACATCAGAAATACCACCGATAAGAACAAAAAAATAGAGTACCAGCTAATTTAGTTTAAAATAAAATTATTTGATCAAAATTTGAATCAAAAGCACCACAAAGTACGATGTCCGAACACATGCATGCAACGTAGATGTTTACACGTATAACCTACAGGGTCCGCCATATTTATGGCAACACATGTTTTTTTGTTATTTCTCAATGAAACAAACAGGTGCATTGTTTTTTTTATTGGATGAGCTAGTAGCCAAGAATTACCTAAACAATTCTCAGATATATTCATTCAATATGACCACACTGATTTTTAATGGCGGCCTCCAATCCACGCGGGAAAGCTTCACTGGAGACACGCAGCATTTATTGAGGGATCAAGTCCCATTCTCGTGTCAATTTAGACTTCAAACTATCCAAAGAATCATGAGGTGTTCTGCAGACCCTACTCTCTATAATAGCCCACACAGAAAAGTCGAGAGGATTCAAATCAGGGCTTCTTGAGGGTCATTCATTTTTGCTAATGAACGCTATGATGTGACCCCGAATCCAGTTTTGGGTCATGTTTGAGCCATGTGATGGGGCAGAGTCTTGTTGAAAACTTCATGGTGAGCCGTTGAAGTGTTTACGGGCCTAAGGTAACAA
Source organism: Hyalella azteca (assembly GCF_000764305.2). Taxonomy (NCBI): domain Eukaryota; kingdom Metazoa; phylum Arthropoda; class Malacostraca; order Amphipoda; family Hyalellidae; genus Hyalella; species Hyalella azteca. The sequence continues at coordinate 58,923 of NW_025943231.1, read as the reverse complement.
CACAGCTTCCAAAATGTCCAAAATGTATCGCTGACTTCAATTTCACTCCCGAGGGGACAAAAACGAGTGGGGACCTCCCAGTGGCGGTACCGCGGCCCAAACCATCACGGGCATGGGATTTTGACGTCGTGTTGCTGTTCTGGTTGCCACAGATCCATCCCGACTCAAAACTCTGTCATTTTGACGGTTAACGCTTTATTCAATGTCAAATTTTTTCTCGTCACTGAACACCAAGTTGGGCAGCGTGCCATCCTCAATGAGATCCAGAATGTGCTGGCATCTTTCGAGCCTCATTCGTTCATGACGGTCTGTTAGTTCATGCCTTGTTTGCATCTTGTAAGGGGAGGTTTTGAGGTCATCTTTTTGAGGTCATCTTTGAGGACTCTACGCATTGATGTCTGACTGACTCCTGCTTCTGCAGTCAATTTTGCAGCTGAGCGACGAGGGTTTCTCCTCAACTTCTCCCTCGTGTTTTTGACCAATTGTTTGGTTCGGACACTTCGTTTTCTTCCTTGACCAGGTGGATTGCATGTTTCACCAGTTTCCTTGATTTTTTTACCACCTTCCACACAGTTTCACAACGAATTTGGAGCTTTTTTGCAATGACTGAATTACTCTCGCTCTTTTCATGAAGGGTTACAATTGCATTTCTATCTACTGCCATAAGTAATAGTGAATTTAGACACCTTAGACTTCTGCAATATATAATAGATGAATTGATGATATTAAGCTTCACTATGAAAGAAAAGTCTCCTAGAAACCAATTTATTTTATATAGCAAACATCCGTTGCCATAAATATGGCGGACCCTGTATACACGTGTAAACTATCACGAGTGTATCCAACATGCACGATGAATGGAGTTGTGTGAAGGTACAAATGCCTTTCGAATGTTCTCGCAATGAACATGCTATACACGAAAATACATGTTTAAGGGAATTTAGCTGTGGTAATGCAGGTGGTTGTATCGACATCTTACTTTAAGATTGTCAACACGAATAATTTTTTTTACACATGGGGTTTTGAAAGTAATTTTAGTTTGGCATGGCCACTCGTCTAGAGGAACGCTTCTTTTTGAAGATGTCATTTAATTTATTTTACCAACTTATTACTAACTTTTAAGTACAATTCTAAACATTAGTTACCAGCTGGGTTTCTCAATCGTTTGGATCCATCTTAATATTTAGTAAAGAAATGTTCTCAGAAACACTAAACGTATTATTGTATTGCCGTGTATTCTATACACAAGACGTGTCCATATCGCTCATTGTTTAGCCGTGTATTTCATACACAATGTAATACGAAACGTGTTCCATATCATTGTATTGCTGCGTATTCTACACATAGCGATACGCAACACGCTCCTCGCTCCGAGTATAAACGCGTTCAAGAACAGACTGACAAGGCCATGCAGGAGCATTATATGTTTAGTCTTAAAATGCCTACAGTACCTACCCTATGGAACAACTGAAAGTATAGAAACGATTTTAAACCTACCGTCCGTTGAAAATACTTGATTAAAAGGCCAGTCTTTTAGATCTTTGAACTAGTCAAGAAAAGTACAAGATGCGGCGACAGGCCTATCCAGGCCTCCTCTTCAACGCTGCATGAAGCTACTATACCATACTAAGACGCCAGCGTTTTCTGGTCACGTAAATCGCAAGCCATGTAGCCGCGTTGGCATCAGATTGTTCACACCGGTTACACAATTTAACTTGCCGCCCTGACCATGTCGATAATTCAAAGTACATTCATTCTACCCTAATACAGTATAATTTTTCTTATCACCCTCTAATTTCCCAACCTATTCCTCCCTATCCGATCACTCCCGACACCCGCTCATTTCCCCCTCCCGGGATGAAATGATCAAGCATTTTTTCACAGCCAGGAATTTGTTTTCCGCAGAGACGACGAGCAGAGATAAATATTAACTGACTTATTATTATCAATTTTAATGAATTTAAAATATTATTATATTTTTTTACATTAATAAGGCGACGACAGGCGATCGCAACTATACCCGTAGGTTTGGATAAGAAGCATGATGTGGAATTGTGGTGAGGAATGAAAGGTGATGAGGGACAGGTGGTGAGGAGGGACAGGAGATGAGAAGGGACAGGAGATGAGAAGGGACAGGAGATGAGAAGGGACAGGAGATGAGAAGGGACAGGAGATGAGAAGGAACAGGAGATGAGAAGGGACAGGAGATGAGGAGGGACAGGTGATGAGAAGGGACAGGAGATGAGAAGGGACAGATGATGAGAAGTGACATGATGTGATGAGAAGAGACAGATGATGAGAAGTGACATGATGTGATGAGAAGAGACAGATGATGAGAAGTGACATGATGTGAAGAGACAGATGATGGGAAGGGACAGGATGATAGGGCAACAGTAGATCTTGGTCATGCAGGAACAATGAAAATACAAGTGATGATCAGAAGGAGCAGCCGATAACGAAGAAACAAGCGAGTGACGGAATAACAGATACCAGGAAGAAGTTATTATGTCGCTGCAGAAAAAGATTCAGATTGATTTGAATAAAAGTAAAGCAAGCTTAGGGTTGAAAATCAATATACAACTAAAATTATTACGAAACAGAGACACGGAAATGCCGGAGCAGATGACTGGGCAGGCATCGATACAAATGACTGGGCAAGCAANGACTGGGCAGGCGACGATACAAATGACTGGGCAAGCAACGATACAAATGACAGGGCCAGCAACGATACAAATGACTGGACCAGCAACGACACAAATGACTGGGCAAGCAACGACACAAATGACTAGGCAAGCAACGACACAAATGACTGGGCAAGCAACGACACAAATGACTGGACCAGCAACGGTACAGATGACTGGACCAGCAACGGTACAGATGACTAGACAAGTAGAACAAAGAAGACGTAACCAGAGACGGCAAATCACAAGAATAATCACGGTAAAAGCAGCGTAAAAAAGCAGAAGCTAACGTCACTCAAGCAGAATAATAACGTCACTCATCACGACGTCGCAATTATTATAGGCGGCATATCGGCGGCCGTCTTTAGGTCCGTTTATAATCTTATTCAGTCAGTTTATTATTAAAGCTGAATTATATTTGTCTCATACTTTTTTCTATATTATATTGTAATTACAAAATTTTATTGGTATGGCAATTCTATTAATTTAATATTTGATAATGATATTGAATGTAGAGGGTAAGTTGTACGTGTGCAGGACGACCAAACTTCTAATGAGAGGACGCGAACCGAATACCAAGAGTTACCTGTATCTTGTTGAGGTAACCCGCCCCTAATACCAAGAATACTTGTATCCTGTCGAGGTTAACCCGCCCCTAATACCAAGAGTTACCTGTATCCTGCCGAGGGTAACCCGCCCCTAATACCAAGAGTATACCAAGAGTTACCTGTATACTGTCGAGGGTAACCCGCCCCTAATACCAAGAGTTACCTGTATCCTGCCGAGGGCAACGAGGCCCTCGACGAGGGCCCACGTGCCGATGCGCACGTGACTCAGGCACGCGCGCACGGAGCGCGTCAGCATCGCCAGCACAGGCATCGCCTGGTGGCAGACTTGCTATCAGTTGCCTTCACATTTTTATCTGTTGCCTTCATATTCTTATCAGTTGCCTTCACATTCTTATCTGTTGCCTTCATATTCTTATCAGTTGCCTTCATATTCTTATCAGTTGCCTTCACATTCTTATCAGTTGTCTTCACATTTTTATCAGTTGTCTTCACATTCATATCTGTTGCCTTCATATTCTTATCTGTTGCCTACATATTCGTATCAGTTGCCTATATATTCTTATCAGTTACCTTCACATTCTTATCAGTTGCCTTCACATTCTTATTTGTTGCCTACATATTCTTATCTGTTGCCTTCATATTCTTATCCGTTGCCTTAATATTCTCATCAAATGCCTTCATATTCTTATCAGTTGCCTTCACAATGTTATCAGTTGCCTTAATATTCTTATAAGTTGCCTTCATATTCTTATCAGTTGCCTTCATATTCTTATCAGTTGCCTTCATATTCTTATCAGTTGCCTTCATATTCTTATCAGTTGCCTTCATATTCTTATCAGTTGCCTTAATATTCTTATCAGTTGCCTTCATATTCTTATCAGTAGCCTTCACAATCTTATCAGTGGCCTACATATTCTTATCAGTTGCCTACATATTCTCATCAGTTGCCTTCACATTCTTATATCAGTTGCCTTCGCAATCTTATCTGTTGCCTACATATTCTTATCAGTTGGCTTCACAATCTTATCAGTTGCCTACATATTCTCATCTGTTGCTTTCATATTCTTATCAGTGGCCTGCATATTCTTATCAGTTGCCTACATATTCTTATCAGTTGCCTTCACATTCTTATATCAGTTGCCTTCGCAATCTTATCTGTTGCCTACATATTCTTATCAGTTGCCTTCACAATATTATCTGTTGCCTTCATATTCTTATCAGTTGCATTTACATTCTTATCAGTTGCCTACATTTTTTCGTTTATATTGGAAAAATTTTCATGGTGATATTAGTGTCCTTAATGTTCTCTTCACTCGCATTCGTTCGCTTATCAGTGGCCCTGATATTCTTATCAATGGCCCTGATATAATCAGTGACTTTCATACTCTTATCAGCGGCCTTAAGCATCTGATTGAGAACCGCGAGGCTACGCACAGGCTCGGCTCTTCCCTATGAGTTTCTTCACAAATTAGGATGAACTTTACTCCACTCGTAAATGTAATGGCGATATGGATTTTTCCATTTTTACACAGCTATTTATTTTTATTTGCCCGGAACAAAACGTACGTAGACTTTGTATTAAAAGAGTTATAAAGAAAGGAAATTTCATGTAACTTTGAATACTATTTTTCATCAAGTCTGCGACCTTTACACTTTTTTCGAGATATAAACGGGTTGTAATTTTTATTCTCCATTGAATGGTATACTCGGCATTGAATGATATACTCGGTATACTACTAGCCTTAATACTATTATCAGTGGCCTTGATATTCTTATCAGTGGTCTTCATATTTCCATTTTTATCAATTGCTTTAACGTCTTACCAGTTGCCTTCACATTCTTATCAATTACTTTCAACTTTTTATCAGGTGTCTTTTACTTCTTTTTAGACCTCTAATCCATCGCGTTTATATTTTTATCAGACTTATTATTAATTCCCTCAACTTGTAATCAAATGCCTTGAACTTTCTATCAATTGACTCAACTTCTTATTAGATTTAATATTAATTGCCTTCACCTTTTTATAAATTACCTTCAAATCCTAATCATTTGCCTCAATTCCTTAAAAATAATCTTCAACTTAACACATTCTTATCGTTTGATTTCACCTTATTATTATCAATTACGTTTAACATCTTAATAACTGTCTCCACATTCTTATCAATTGCCTTCAACTTTATTATCAAATACTTCCACATTCTTATTAATCTATTTGAATTTCTTATAAATTGACTCCGCATTCTTATCATTTCCATTCATATTCTGATCAATCGCTTACAATTTTTTATCAATTCATTTGAACGTTAGATCATTTGCCTGCATATTTTTATGGATGGCATTCACATTTTTATCAAATACGCATAAGAACAATGAATAAATTATAAAAAAATGCAGCTATGAACATTTATGGTTCAATAAAAACGCCGCTTTTGAGGCGGGAGTATTTTGGTACTGGAGTATCTCGAGCGAATGATACCAAACTATTTTCGTTGTACCACCATCTATGATGACCCAAGTCGAATTTATTGCTAATATCTTCGTGTGAAAACGTTAATATTTTAACATTTAGTTTATATTTAACATTTACTTGATATATAACATTTGGTTGATATTTACCATTTAGTGGATATTTACATATTGTGGATATTTAACATTCAGTGGACATTTATCATTTAGCTGATATTCAACATTTAGCGGATATTCAACATTTAGCGGATATTCAACATTTAGTGGATATTTAACATTCAGTGGACATTTATCATTTAGCGGATATTCAACATTTAGCGGATATTCAACATTTAGTGGATATTTTAACATATATTAAAGATTTGCGAACTTAAGTAGTGACGACGAATAGAGTATACAGACGAGGAGGTTTATAAATCCAACGAAGGTATTCCTAGTATACACACTGTACATCTCTACGTAGCAAAGGCATGCGCATTACAATTTACGCATCAAAAGGCATGCTTGTTGAAATTCCCTCACCCAAGACATGCGTATCAAAATTTACGTGCGTATCATGCGTCATTTTCAACATATATCAAATAAACCCACAACATATCATACACAACGCAGCATTCAGGACCAGACGCGACACTGTGAAAATTAAACTTAAATCAAGTAATGTATCGTAACATTAAGTAACGTAAATTGACGTAGCGTAGAGTAATGTATCAACATAAAGTAACATCATGAAGGTACCAGTGCATTACTGACCGTTCATCAATGTAAATGGAACGTAAAGAACGTAACAGAAAACGACCCGCGAGTAACGAAAACGACGACGACGCACGTCGGTCGCAGCCAAGGCTGCACGTCAGTCCCTAAATCCGATTGGTATTAAGACTCCGTTTATAATTGCGGCCGAATTATTGTCGCCCATTTTTTTGTCACCGTTGAGACAGTTATTAACTTAACGGTGACGTTTTCGTTCAGCTATGACGTACGGTCGGCGATGACGCACAGTCAGCGGTGACGTACGGTCAGCGGTGACGTACGTTCAGTAATGACGTACGGTCGGCGATGAAGTATACGGTCAGCGGTAACGTAAAGTCAGCGGTGACGTACGGTCTGCAATGACGAACGATCGTCTGTGATCCGAAATTGAGAGAAGCGAGGGTGAGAAACGGAGTGCGGTGCTTGGACTGATCCTCTTCCTCATCCACATTGCCGACATTGACTCAAAACTTACCCACGCATCTACATCGTCATTTGCGGACGATACAAGAGTGCTGATGAAGATCACAGATGGCCTAGAATGCGAGAGGTTACAGGATGACTTGTCGACAATCTACGTCCGCCGCTGTGACAAAAGAATTAAAAGTCCTGTTCATGAAATACTTTCCAGATGTTAATCTTTATGTATTGTTAGTAAACAATTTAAAAATTTGTTCTTTCTGTAGATACAAAGGTATTCTCCTTGTTCATGTGCAATCGACCCAAGTTGATCAAATATTGCTGGCACGATATGCATGACTTTGGAACCTGGAATGATGTAGCGCAATCTTTATTCTAGGGTCACAGAGCATAAGGAATGGAGTTGTAGGACTGGGCAGTTTCTATCGCACTATCCTTATTTGGCTGTGCGCGCTCGCGCTGAGCAGTGCAATGTTCCTATATTTGACAGCGACTCTGCGTATTTAGAATCCTATTATTTTTTTAGAATATTTTTAAACAGAGGCCCAGTATGAATTCAGGTATTAGCTCTTATATCCACTTAAGATTGAGAATAGATAGGTTTTGTAGATTTTTTCTTGTGCTTTGTGAATATGCAATTTAACGGCACCTAGTTCGAAGTGATGAGACACAGAGTTGGCATAGAGGCAGGGATGCTGAATCGCTACTTGGCATCGGAGGGTACGGAAATTAAGAGAATAAACTTTTTAACGATCTCGGATTGTAAATGAGTATCGTAGCAACGTTCGATAACCACATCGAGGCAATAGTTACAAGAGGGAGAATATAGAAGGGGTGGATCTGACGAACATTCCGAACGAGTGAAGCAGCGCCAATGATTAGTCTTCAGAGCCCTCAAGCTCCCAATTCTCCGCCATAGTTCAGACTCTTTGAGTGGGACCTACTTCCGTGGCAGGACCGAGGCTTTTCAACGCCTTGACGAAAGAACAGAGTTCATCGTTGCGACATTCAAGTGACGAATTGACGCATTTTTGAGCACGATCCGCTATTGTCCGGTTGTGGGCCACCACCCTGGGAAATCGGCAAGCAACAGTATTTTGCATCAGCTCAAAAGAGGGAAGAAGCACGGAACACTTTCACGTTAACTCTGGGACCCGAGGGCGGACCGACCTGCATATCAAAGGCTTGGAAACAGTGGACGACGAATGCAGCGCATCAACGTGACCGTGAACGACGACGTCCAAACTTATCATAAGGTCATAAGATGACGTACGGTCGTGGCTGACAACAACGAGAGTACCAAAAGAAGTATAAATTGAGCAAGTTTGATCATGTAGCGACATGCGTATCATGCGCGGTAATGGTGCATGCAGTACCGGTGCAATTTCTTGGGAGCGGATAGGGCACGGTGCGCTGTGCAGGGGAAAGGGCGCAGTGCTCAGCGCAGTTTTCGATGCAGTACTCGGGGCACAATACACGGTACAGTGTCCATAGCACACGGCGCACAGCACCCGGCACATGGCACAGCGTGCAGTGCCCCTGGGTCACCTGGATGCGGGCGACGGTCTCCCTGCCCTCGGTGATGGCGCGGCACGCCACCTCCAGGATGTTGGCAGCAACCCGCAGCTGCACCAGCAGCAGCGATAGTGCGCTGTATGTCTGCCAGTGTTAGGTCAGGAGTTGGGTTACTAAAAGGTGTTAGGTAAGGTGATTGGTCACCAGCAGGCGTTGGGGCCGATGTTGGGTCACCAGCAGGTGTTAGGTAAGGTGATTGGTCACCAGCAGGCGTTGGGGCGAATGTTGGGTCACCACACCAGCAGGCGTTGAGGCATGTGTTGGGTTACCAGTGGGTGCTAAGTCAGGAGTTTGGTCACCAATAGGTTTTAGAAAGCTTCACTATGAATTTGATGTTTGACTTCGCCTCGATTTCACTAGATGCCATGTTGCATGAACGGTTGTTGCTTTTAAAGCAGCGCACCGCGTTTGAAACATTTATTTAAAAGTTAATGCGAGAACCCGTTGTAATACAGTAATACAGGATTGTTCTGGTGCATCATACTATTTTCATATAATTTTATGTTGTGTCTATTTTCCATAAACTTTTTGGAGCCCCCACGTCAAGCGCTAGTGCTGACGTAGGACGCCCTACACTGCGTCAGTGTAGTCAGTAAACCAGAGAGCCCCAGAAAGGTATGGTGCAGTACACTGCGTCAGTGTACCTAATCAGTATACCAGCGAGCCAGGAAGGTATGGTGCAGTACACTGCGTCAGTGTACCTAATCAGTATACCAGTATACCAGAGAGCCCCGGAAAGATATGGTGCAGTACACTGCGTCAGTGTACCTAGTCAGTATACCAGAGAGCCCCGGAAAGGTATGGTACAGTACACTGCGTCAGTGTACATAGACAGTATACCAGTATACCAGCGAGCCCAGGAAGTTATGATACAATACACTGCGTCAGTGTAGTCGGGTTTACCTGTATCCTGGACCTTGAAATGTCCCAATCCCGTATACTGCGTATACTGTGCGGTAGTATGAAGACGGTGTAGCCGATGCTGCGCAGCATCGACCACACTGAGAAGGCCTAAAACAACCACACTACACTGACACAAATGTATCCTGATAGGATGCACACTGACGTACACTGAGACACACAACTTGGTTGTGGGATACGCTGAGACATACGTTCTTCAGTATCACAAGTTCATCATTCATCAGTATCACAAGTTCATCATTCATCAGCATCACAAGTTCATCATTCATCAGTATCACAAGTTCATCATTCATCANGTATAAGAGACAGGATTTACACTCATTGCTTGCATGATTAATAACATCATTAAAATTTACACTAATTGCTTGCATGATTAATAACATAACTGAGATTTACACTCATTGCTTGCATGATTAATAACACCAATAAAATTTACACTAATTGCTTGCATGATTAATAACATGACGATTATTTTACATTCATTGCTTGCATGATTAATAACATCATTGAGATTCATACTCGTTGCTTGCATGATTAAAAACATCACTGAGATTTACACTCATTGCTTGCATGATTAGTTAAAGTGCAGCAATAGCAATTACATCCAATCGCTGATTAATTCAAGTATTAGATCGACGGCAGAAAGGAAAAAGCGATTTTCAAATAGCTTAAGACTGAGCCAAGCACTGCGTTTAAATTTGCCAATGATAGACCTCCAATAGGGAAAGCAATTGTTGTCACGAGAAAACTCATTGGCAGAAGTAATTGGTTGCCATTAAAAACCATTAAATAAGCGCGCAACAACGCAGCTTTAATTAAAGAGTACGATTTACTGGTTAGAAGAGAACGTTCAATCATAGTTTAGCTCGATATCGAGCGGCCAATCATTAGTTTAGACGAGAGCGCAGCTAACAAATTCACAATCACTGGTTTAGATTCAACGAAAGACAGCGCCGTTATCGAAGAAGCTGTAAATTGGCCAACCCAATCGACCCTATTTAACCCTATTGATGACCCCAAAACTTAGATTTGCCGAAACATTTTCTTAACTCATATCAAGCTTCGTCATTCTCTGAACACATTGATTAAATCGCAATTTTGTGAACCCGTTTCTTGATACGTTATTTTCTGAACCTATTTCTTTGTTGGTCATAAGTGAGTCACAAAGAGATTTTTTCGCCATAAATTTAACTTTTGACGGTAAAAACTTTGAATATATGAATAGCATCTAAGAGAAAATTCCCTAAAAATCAGGGTTGGCAATGATTAAATCAAAATGATTAAATCATGTGATTAAATCACTTGATTTTTTTAATAAAAAAATCATGATTTTTTTTATTTTTTCATATATTTAAAAATTTTGAGTGGCAGTCTTTAATTTATATTGAGGTATTGTTATTCATGGTTTAGTATAAATGTACTATGAATGACAAATTGGTATATAAACTTGTTGCCTTTAGTGTGTATTAGGTTCCAATAAATGGAATGCTTTTGGTACAGAGGCATCAAGAGTGCAATACGGTACATTGTACATAGCTAGTAGCTTAGCTAATTCTTATAAGGCTATAAGTAGTCTAACTATTTGACTATTTGTTATATATTGATTACAATATACAATTTAAATGTGTTAGCTAGCTTATTAACAGGGTGGGGCAGAACTGATTGAACAGTTTTGAGGCGAAATAAAAGAGTAATGGAGGTACATAAAGAAGAAAGTTTATTTTCCTCATGATTAGCATAACATACCATTTAAAATACTTATGTTTTGAAAACAATAGCAGGAAGATGGGGTTTGTTAGCTGCATCACACTGTTGGAGTCGTTCTCGGAAGTTTTCTACAGCACGTTCACACATATGGCGAGGTATGGCCATAACCTCTGCTGCAATAATCCGTTCCTTTAGCTGTGGCAGGGTGTGAGGGCGACTTCTGAATACCCTTTCTTTTAGATGTCCACAAAGAAAGAAATCGCAAATGCTCAAATCAGGTGACCTCGCAGGCCACTGTAAATCACCCCTCAGAGACACCAGACCTACGGGAAACATGTGTTTCTAAACATTGAGTGACATTCGAGCTGTGTGAGCTGTAGCACCATCCTGCTGGAACCACACGTCTCTCAATGCTTCATTTTCAACAATGTTTTCCATCATGGGCTGAAAGAAATTTTGCAACATTGCAGCATAGCAATCGAAATTCACTGTTAAGGTTACTCCCTCCTCTGAGAACGACTCCAACAGTGTGTTGCAGCTAACAGCCCCCATCTTCCAGATATTGTTTTCAAAACATAAGTATTCTAAATGGTATGTTATGCTAACCTCTAGGAGAATAAACTTTCTTCTTTATGTACCTCCATTACTCTTTTATTTTACCTCAAAACTGCTCAATCGGTTCTGCTCCACCCTGTATACTGAGAGGTTGAGATTGTATTGACCTTTTAGGCAATTAAAAAGATTTTCAACCCTAATACAAGTATTTTAATTAAAATATTTAATTTAAATCTTTAAATATGTGAATTTAAAACTAGAAACAAAACAATTACAATTATAAGACTATATATAAAATAATTAAATGCAGTGAATGGATATAAAATATTTGAATTGTGCACATGTTTATTTCAAACAGTGTTAGCTTTTCTCATAACTTAAGTCTCGTTTCAAGTTGTATGAGGTTTGTTTGGTTATCGTTCAGTTTATATTTACTATTGGTTTATTGGTCTGAATTAAGTGGGAACAGTGCAGTCAGTCACTCAGTCACTACTAGTTGGTGTGTATAGAAGGTAGAGTCTGGTAGATTTATAGGACATAAAACTAGTACCGGTAGATCTATTGATAGTGCTGTGCACTGTGCAATCAGCTACCTATCTGTTATGTGACTCTTCAATGTTTAGAAGATCTGCATTCCTGAAGTGTTTTTGTATATTGAAGCCAGTCAAATGGTCAATATTTAGCTCATTACCTTGCTCCATACAAACTTTACAAAGCTAATGAATAGACTTATCAATAATTGTTTACCAGAAAATCCCTAAGTGGTAAACACCACATTGGCCTGTTGGCCATTATTGGAGGCAATAAGTGCCCTTTTTAGCCATCCATTATGATCCATATACTGTTATTGTTAGTAGGCTAATTGCAACATTAAAAATAACACCTCAAAAAAGACAAAAAAGCTGAAAAAATAAAAAAAATCAAATAATTAAAAAAAAGTCATGAAAAAATAAAAAATCATTGATTTTTTATTTTTTTGATTTTTTTAAAAAAATCAAAAAAATCGCCAACCCTGCTAAAAATGTCGAATTGCATGAAAGGGCAAAAATGAGTCGAAGGGACAAAATTGGATCAAAAGGACAAGTGAATCGTAAGAAAGAATTGAGCCAAATGGATAAACTAATTCAAAGACAAATATTGAGTTAATAAGGCCAAAGTAAATCCAAATTTCGAAATGAATCGAGTATTTTTTATACAAGAAAAATATAAAAATGAGATCAATGGGGAGGTAACTGAGTTCATTGGGGTGGTCGTGAGGGTTAAATAGGGTCGTGAGGGTTAAATAGGGTCCTGAGGATCATATGGGGTCATAATGAGCCCCAGAGGGTTACCTGCAGCCGCCCTAAGGACACCTGCCCCTCCCTCAGATGATGGACGCAGAACGTGACGCAGTCCAGCCCGAAGTGGACCAGCCCTATGAGCCCCATCACGGACGTGGCCTGGGGCGTGTACAGCTATCATTGCGTGGCTACACGCACAGTGCATGAACAGCTCTTATTGCGTGACTACACGCACAGTGCGTGTACAGCTCTTATTGCGTGGCTACACGCACAGTGCGTGTACAGCTCTTATTGCGTGGCTACACGCACAGTGCGTGTAGATGTATAGCTCTTATTGCGTGCATTACTGCGTGCGTACTACACATGCAGTCCTCGGAATCACACGCATTACGCGAGTCCGAACGCACGCTAATTTCGCAATTTTACGCGCCGATTTTGCGAATGTGCGCGATAATTTTGCGCGTGTAAAAAGAATTACCCAATCTCTGATCGTCTGCCTCTGTACCCTACCAGCGGCGGGAAGCAAGCATCGTGCATCAGTTGGCCTAACTGAGGGCATCAGCTGGCCTAACTGAGGGCATCAGCTGGCCTAACTGAGGGCATCAGTTGGCCTAACTGAGGGCATCAGTTGGCCTAACTGAGGGCATCAAGAGGCCTAACTGAGGGCATCAGCTGGCCCAACTGAGGGCATCAAGTTGCCCAGCTGAGGGTATCAAGTTGCCCAACTGAGGGCATCAGCTGGCCTAACTGAGGGCATCAGCTGGCCTAACTGAGGGCATCAAGTGGCCCAACTGAGGGCATCAGCTGGCTTAACTGAGGGCATCAGCTGGCCCAACTGAGGGCATCAAGTGGCCCAACTGAGGGCATCAGCTGGCCTAACTGAGGGCATCAAGTGGCCCAACTGAGGGCATCAGCTGGCCTAACTGAGGGCATCAAGTGGCCCAACTGAGGGCATCAGCTGGCCCAACTAAGGGCATCATGTTGCCCAACTAAGGGCATCAAGTGACCTGAGGGCATCAAGTGTCTTAACTGAGGGCATCAAGTGGTCCATTTGAAGGCAGTAATAACACTGTAACAACAATAGCCGGATAAATGACTGAGAAGGCGGGAAACGTCGCGCAATATTGTCGAGATGGCCGCTTCCAGCATCACCCACATCACTCATACCCCACATCACCCACATCCCTCATACCCCCACATCCCGCACATGATGCCGTCCCCCCACATCACCTGGGCGGGGGTGAGGTTGTTGCCAGCAGCGATGTGGGCGACGAAGGTGACGATGGCGGCGATGACGGGGACGGTGGGCGCCATCGCCAGGCCCAGGCTCTGCAGGTACGCGCAGCGCTCCAGCAGCGCCCGCTCCTGCCGCTGGGGTTATGGGGTTACAGCAGCGCCAGTTCCCGGCACCGAGGCCCAAATATGCCAAGAGAGCATTTCGGCTCATGCACGCCCAGGTCGAGGGCCCAAATGTGCCCACGGCCTCAAAATATGCCCACGAGGCCCATGTATCCCAAGTGGGGCCATATGTACCCAGAGGGCTTACAAGTGTCAATAAGGCCACAAAGGACCAAAGGGTGCCAATTGACGAATGGCCCATACTTGTCATTACGGCCACAAATGGCCAGAGGGCCCAGTTCCCCCACAGGGCCTTAATTAACTCGGATGACCCCAATTCACCCACAGGACCCCAGTTCACCCACAGGATCCCAATTCACCCACAGGACCCCAATTCACCCACAGGGCCCCAATTCACCCACAGGACTCCATTTCACCCACAGGACCCCAATTCACCCACAGGACCCAGTTCACCCACAGGACCTCTATTCACCCACAGGACCCCTATTCACCCACAGGACCCCAATTCACCAACAGGACCCCAATTCACCCACAGGACCCCAGTTCACCCACAGGACCCCAGTTCACCCACAGGACCCCAATTCACCCACACGACCACAATTCACCCACAGTACCCCCATTCACCCACAAGACTCCAATTCACCCACAGGGCCCAAATTCACCCACAGGGCCCCAGTTCACCCACCGGTGATGGCGGTGGCGAAGCAGGTCTCCCAGGCGTAGAGCTTGATGAGTCTGATGGAGGTGAGCAGTTCACCCACCCGCCTCACCCGCTCGTCCGTCACACCCATCGTGCGGCGCCGCAACCCACCCGTCACCCGCGAGATGACGTACTGTGTCACGGGGGAGTTGTGTCACGGGGGAGTTGTGTTACGGGGGAGTTGGGGGAGTAAAATTAGTTATTTTATGATAAATTTCCATTGACGGAGGAAACCGTCACCCACCACAGCAAGAATGCATCACCTGCAGAACGAGGGCCCCACTAGTCCCCACCTGCAGCAGCAGGGCCCCACTAGTCCCCACCTGCAGCAGGAGGGCCCCACTAGTCCCCACCTGCAGCAGGAGGGCCCCACTAGTCCCCACCTGCAGCAGGAGGGCCCCACTA
>NW_025943231.1:40870-42750 GCF_000764305.2 Hyalella azteca | reverse complement strand
GTCCTGGGGCCTATTTTGTTCGTTGCTTTTATAAATGATCTGCCAGAAGTAGTGTCCAGCGTGTGCTCCATGTATGCCGACGACACAAAAGTTTATAATACAGTGAAGAATGCGTCAAATAAAGCGCAATTGCAAGATGATCTTGACAGCTTAGTTAACTGTGCTGATACGTGGCAGCTGCGGTTTAATGCTGACAAGTGTCAAGTACTTCACCTCGGGAAGAACAATGAACAGCAAGATTACGGTATGAGAAGACATGGTTGCAACGAGAGAGTAATGATTGAAAAGTCAAGTGTGGAAAAAGATCTCTGAATTTATGTCGACAAGGAACTGAAATTTTCTAAGCATGTTGAAACGCAAGCTAATACATTCAACAAACTTCTTGGACCAATCAGACGCTCATACGAGTTCCTAGATGCAGAAGCGATGAAGCAGTTTTTGTTGCTGTCGTACGCCCGAATCTAGAGTTTGTAAAACGTGTGGTTACCGAGATTTGAAAAGGACAAAAATTTAATAGAGAGTGTTCAAAGACGTGCAACAAGGATAATTCCGGGCTTGAAAGGCAAGTCCTATGAAGAAAGATTAAAGATTATAAAGCTTCCAAGCCTCAGTTATCGACCGTCTGCGTGGGGACCTCATTGAAGTATACAAGTATACCCATGGTTTATACAAGGTCCCCAAAGGTTAACTAGAATTTGAAACAAGAACCAACACCAGGGGCCACGGCTATAAACTAAAAAACTGCGTTATAACTCATTCACGCGACAAAATTTCTTCTCGCTTCGAATCACAGACATGTGGAACAGCCTCACCAATGACATCGTTGGCGCTCCAAGTATGAACGCGTTCAAGAACAGACTAGATAAAGCTATGGAAAAATATATGTTCAGACTTGAAATGCCTAGCACCATATAGAACCCGGTGGAAGTCTAGTAGCTTGTCTAGTTTCAATCTTTCGTCAGTCATGAAAAGATCCGGTCAAATGACTCGATTTTAGATCTTCTGTGAACAAGGCACGAAAAGGAAAAGAATCGGCGACAGGCCACATCAGGCCTACACTTCAGCACCGAGATCACTATGTTATGTTTTGTTATATCCACATGGCCACCACATATCAACATTGCCACCACATAGCCACATGACCACCACCTATCCACATGGCCACCACATAGCCACATGGCCACCACATGGCCCACCTCGCCCACGCTCTTGCTGCCGAGGCCGGGGATGCGGAGGAGCTTGCGGTACACGAGCCCCAGACACGCCGCCCTCAGACGCACGCCCGTCCTGAGGGCAAGTGAGGGCATGTAAGGGCACGGGGGGAGGTGAGGGCATGTGAAGGAACGAGGGGAACGTGAGGGTAGGGAGACGCCTCCATCAAGTCACCATAGCTGCCTACGCCAATACAATAATAACATTTCTCTGTTAACATTTTCTTAGGTTGATGCCTGTGTATCATTTTGTATGCATCCCTCGCAAATTATTTTTTGGTTAGTCTTAGGCTGTAGGCCCAGTTACCTGCAGTTGATGGCCCAGTTACCTGTAGTTGATGGCCCAGTTACCTGTAGTTGATGGCTCAGTTACCTGTAGTTGATGGCCCAGTTACCTGCAGTTGATGGCCCAGTTACCTGCAGCTGATGGCCCAGTTACCTGCAGCTGATGGCCCAGTTACCTGCAGCTGATGGCCCAGTTACCTGCAGTTGATGGCCCAGTTACCCGCAGTTGATGGTCCAGTTACCTGCAGTTGATGGCCCAGTTACCTGCAGTTGATGGCCCAGTTACCTGCAGTTGATGGCCCAGTTACCTGTAGTTGATGGCCCAGTTACCTGTAGTTGATGGCCCAGTTACCTGTAGTTGATGGCCCAGTTACCTGCAGTTGA
>NW_025943231.1:0-40302 GCF_000764305.2 Hyalella azteca | reverse complement strand
GGGTAGTGAGAGGGGGCGTATGAGGGTAGTGAGAGGGGGCGTGAGAGGGTAGTGAGAGGGGGCGTGTGAGGGGGGGCGTGAGGGGGGGCGTCAGATGAGGGCTAGAGGGGGGTGAGGGAGCGAAAGGGACGTGGATAATGTCACTAAATTAACAATAAAATATTCCACCCACTATAGACATATAATACTTCACTACTTATGTCTTTGATCTGCGAAAGACGCAAGTTAGATAAGAATATAAAAGCAAAGAAAACTTACAAAAAGCTTACAGACCAGCACGAGGGTGTCTTACAGACCAGCACGAGGGTAGCTGACAGACCAGCACGAGGGTAACTTACAGACCAGCACGAGGGTGTCTTACAGACCAGCACGAGGGTAGCTTACAGACCAGCACGAGGGTAACTTACAGACCAGCACGAGGGTATCTTACAGACCAGCACCTGTCTCTTATACACATCTAGATGTGTATAAGAGACAGATTTAGAGTAGCAAGGAATTTCAAAGCCTGAAATTAGTTGTGAAAATTCTGGTCGAAATCGACAAGGTCGTTGGGTGGTTGAGAATCTGCGATAGGCTTAAATAGCGTATTCAACGCTACCACGCTCTTTCTACNACACACGGCACCTCTGAGTGTTGTAGTGACACATGTCGTATTTGGAGCAGATCATCACACAGCACACACAACACACAGCACCTCTGTGTGTTGTAGTGACACATGTCGTATTTGGAGCAGATGGGCACATCGCTGCTCTGCAGGCCACGCTTGTAGGCGCGCCACATCAGTGACGTCACCCACGAGTACATCGTGTAGCTCAGCATGCCTGTTGCATCTACGGGCATCTCGTGGCTTGCACTGCACATGGTTAGTTGAATTATTTAAAATATCAATTAATAAACCTGGTCCATAATTTTACTGTCTTTACATGGTTAATGAATCATTGAAAAAGGCAATTAATAAAGCTGGTCCATTGAAGCATTGTACATAGACATAACAACATAATCTATAAAGTAAAATAAAATTGCTAAAGGTTTATGATTTGCAGTCAAAGTAGAAGTATTTTTTTACTGCCTCATAATAAAAGATACTGTAATGTATCATATAAATTTTACTCTAATTTAACAAAATAAAATCACCTATATAAATTTCTACATGTGACATTTGCTACACATTCATACATATGACATTATAAATAATGATCAATTATTTATATGAATATTGGCACTAAGAGAAACAGGACAATAAACAATTTTTTTCTAAATAATTTTTTGTAGACTTCCGGTCAGCTTTTTGGAATTCAGAAATAATCAAATCAGAAAAGCTTGGTACTTAAAATATTTGCAGTCATGACCACAAGAAGACAATACTATATTTATACATGAAATAATGTTTAACACACAAGATTAGAAACATACAACTCATAGATCTTACCAGGAATTTATTAAAGATATTCTTGCAAGAAATATACAAATAAATAAGAATATTCTGAAGGCATGATTATTGCAAACATCAACAAATTCTTTCAATATTTTTGGATTATTCATTATATTTGGAAATTTTAGGACCACCTTTTGCTGGACCACACATGCAATTTTTATCTTTTAATAGCAATGCAATCTTTGGCACATATATAAAAATGATTTTATTATATAGGTTTTGAAAATTTATAAAATTTTAAAATATCAAAATGACCAAAAATTATTGAACAAAACCAAACCAAAAAAATATTCAAAGGCATGCACTTACCATGTGTCTGTCCTGACGGGTATGAGATGCTTGAGTGTGGGTTTGTACCGTTGGAAGATGCGAGGCTCGTGTGAGTAACTCATTTTGGTTTTCTCATAAAGCACTGGCCTCTCATTTTCATCTGCTATAAATAAGTACTTAAATTTCCATAACTTTTTCAGAAGAGAGGAAGTCAAATGTCTATTGCTAACCAACTGCCAGTGTGCAAAAATTCTCTTTAAGTGAACAAATATTTTTATCATAGATGGATAAGAAAAATCTAAATGAATTTGAAAGCATGTATATAAATGTTTAAATTACTAACTACTTTTCATCTATTAATGACAAACCAAGTAGAAATTTGACAGTAGACACATATTTTAACTATAAAACATAGTATCAAAATATAAACACATGTAAATGTATATTTACCATCAATTCTACCTAATTTAGGGGAAATTAAGTGATCTATTGAAAACTAGAGTTTTCAGCATCATTACTTGGACTAGGTTCCTGCAGAGAGAAGCCTCGTTCCAAGGTTCCTTCAAGGCCCATGCAGCTGTAGGATACAAATGGAATTAAAATATGAATACAAAACACTTAAGTTGCACAAAAATATTGCAACAAATTAATTTAGGATTGAAGATGAGCGGTCAACTTACCTTTCATCTAGAGCATCATCCACAGAACATTCAGCATCTTCTCCAGACTCAGGCAAGTCCTTGGAGTGATGCTCCAATAAACTGGAGTGAGGCAGCAGTTGGTTAATTTCTGATTCCTGAAGATCAGATGCATTAACAGCATCTTCAGTCACGTTGTTCAGGTTTTGATGATATTTTCCTTTTTTATTATCCACTGGTTCATTTTCCAATGCTAGAGGCATTGAATTTAATTCAGCCAAATTCATATTTACAATAGCATGAGAGTCCTTATTTTCATATGAAAAATTGTCAGCATCCATGATTTCTCACAATTTACATTTAATTCAATAAAAATGGGCAAACTAATAGTTATGATCATTTATATATAACACCCACTGAAACCAATAAAATTTGTATTTAGACAATAAAAATATTGTTTGTGAATAGATACAATATACAGTTTGAGATGAAACAAGGCAATTATATGCAGTTTTTAAGTGGTACCTCAATCACAAAAATGTTGGGAAAAATGTTGTTGGCATGCACTATTCAGCTGTAAATTTGATCAAATAGGGCTAATTATGGTGGATAGAATTTGCCTACAATCATTGAAGTTCTTGGGTACCGTACTACATTGCGCAAGAAGCTTTGAGATCAACAGCACGTAAATCACAAATGCATCTATTGCACCGTGAGGCGTGAGGTCAATGTATCTTTCAGATATTTGAGTATGTAGACAGTATTGTGCAAGGGTCATTGAAATTAATATTATTCATTACTCTTGGAGTCAGAGGAAAATTGAAACCTCCTTGAAAGAATTGTATAGACGTTTGAGAGTCCAGTCTAATTTTTTAGCTTCACTGCATTGACAGTTCAATAACAAACATGGCATGCTTGATGATAACTGCCAAAAGATATTTAACCACATTGGTTTCTAGTTCATTTTGCTGTTACCTGTTGTTTGTTTAATATTCTTAGACAGTAGACCTTTGGGAAGAAGTGTTTCAGCTGCATTAGGTGCATAACTCACTAGTCAAATTTACTAGGTCATGATGCAAGATGTGTTTTGCAAAGCCCACTCTTTAACTGTAGTGCTTCCTTGTTAGGTATCTTATTAGCTGATGCCTACCAGTAACCACCAAGGTCGTAGTGTCATTTTCTGTTTACCATTTTTTAAATTTTTTTATAATGTTCGAATTATAACAGGTACAACGCAGAATTTCAGGCGCCAACTGCTCACTATCAATTTTGGCATTCTTGGCGTCCGGTCACTTATGGATATTGGTGACTTTGGCATCCACTGTCTATACAGTCTATATAGGTTTGCCTTGCCATCTTTTGGTTAGAAAAATGGTGTCCTCAACCTATGTTCTGTCATGCTTTGCAGTCTGGCCTATCTGCATCTAGCATTGAAATTATCTACCTGTAGGGCTGAAACTAGAGGTTTCCTGCATGGCTGCTCCAAATGTTGCCGGCCTGCGTGCGGTTGGAGTGCGTCCCATCATGGGACCAAATCGGCAATCACCAAATCCCCGCCTCCCGAAAGGGAGGCCCATCGAGGGTAACTTACAGACCAGCACGAGGGTAACTTACAGGCCCAGCAAAGCCCAGCACAAGGGAGACCACGAAGAGCGTCAGACCGAGGTAGACCCTGGTGCGGATGAACCTCCAGGCGACGCGCTGCAGTGACGCCTTCGCAGACCCCACTCGGCCCACCTCTTCGTCCCACAGCCGCTCTAGTCTGCGGCGTCAGGGACTATTAGGGTCTAATTGCAGTCTATCAGGGTCTACTGGGTCCTATGAGGTCTATCAGGGTCTACTGGGGACTATGAGGTCTATCAGGGTCTACCGGGGCCTATGAGGTCTATCAGGGTCTACCGGGGCCTATGAGGTCTATCAGGGTCGAATACAAGGCACACACGGCCCCTCTGAGTGTTGTAGTGACACATGTCGTATTTGGAGCAGATCATCACACAGCACACACGGCACCTCTGAGTGTTGTAGTGACACATGTCGTATTTGGAGCAGATCATCACACNCATGGCCGAGATATGGAATTCACGGCTCGGTGAAATAGAATCACGGCTCGTAGAAATGGAATCACGGCTGGCAAATCCCTAAAACCACGGCTCGAAAAATTCAGTCGCGGCTCGCCAAGTAGATATATTCCATACTAGCATGGCTGCAATATTTTGGAACAGTAAGATTCCTGAATTTCCTGCTAGATGAATCAACTCCCATCTAAGTGTTAACAAAAGTGCACAATCAGGCCAGAATTTTTATACAAGATACCACTTGTATAGAAAATTTGTCACCTCAAGCTTGAAGCTGCATTCTGCAAGATCTTATTCATTATTAGATCCCACGAGTCAAAAAGTAAATTTTAACAAAAATCACTGATAATTGATAAATATTTTTCTGATATCATAAAATAATTAAAATGTTTTG
This sequence comes from Hyalella azteca, assembly GCF_000764305.2. Taxonomy (NCBI): domain Eukaryota; kingdom Metazoa; phylum Arthropoda; class Malacostraca; order Amphipoda; family Hyalellidae; genus Hyalella; species Hyalella azteca. Next base: position 35,490 of record NW_025943231.1, on the reverse strand, counting down.
TATAAAGGATTATGGTTCAAAAGTATAATTTTACAATTCAATCTCACATCGAGATTATCAATTAAAAACATGGTCAATGTACAGAAACTTGATTTGTTACTAAGGCGTAGGAGCTATCACTTTTAACTTTAGATTGTTGTTGTTCGTTGCCGGCCGGCCCGCGCCGGCCGAACAGCTGATTTCAGTAGATGATAAAGACACCTGTTGTTTCTCTGGCGAATTCGGAACAAAAATACTGACTGTCTCTCCGCAATGCCGGAATATCAATAAAGTCGACCCAAGAAAACGGAATTCATCACCGTTAGGTGGCAGCAATCTAATGATCATGTTTTTCCTATACAAATTAAAAACGTGAATAAATTTTGACTAAAATGTGGTAATGATTGGATGTATACAATTGGAATTAGAGAACATTGTCTTTACAATTATGATAGTAGTGTATTCTACATTATGAATACAAATTCTATTTTAGAAACGGCTGAACTGGTACTAGTAAAATTATACAATAATTTCTATTCTACCGCGTTTAAGTAAATTAATTTCTAGGTTTGGGAAAACTTTTGAGTTGAATTTAAAAAAATCAGGAATACTTATTCTTTTTTAGAAACGGCTGAACCGATCGTTTGGGTACACAGTTCTTCTTCTTCTTTTCCGGATGTCCACGTTGGGTGGACTTAAAGCCACAGGACAAACGCAAGGATGACCGTGGGGCCTGAGAGCTTCTGCAGAGGGTACACAGTTCGAGTACCCAATCGGATATACGTTATACGTACGGATATACGCGAGTTATACGGATATACGGAGAAACGACCGGCATTTCTCAGTCCGATTTTTGAACTTGCATTGACCAAGCCGTATAACTCACAAACGAAGGCAAAATCGAAAAAAATTGTCATGAGCTAAACATCACCGTTGGGAGGTTAGGTTTCTATTTGCAAAGTTTCGTTCGAATCTGTTCAGTATTTCAGAAGAAATCTCTGGTACACTGCGAATTTAAGCACTATTTAGCTGTTTAAATCACGAACGAGGGAAAAGAGAAAAATACTCGCCAAAGAAGGCAAAACGTAAAAATTTTTCACGACCTAAACATCACCGTTTAGTATTCAGAAATTCATATTCAAAATTTCATTCAGATCTGTTCAGTACTCTGGAAGAAATGGCCGGTACACTGCAAATTTCGGCACGTTTCGTCATATAACTCACGAATGAAGGCGATATTCAAAATATTATCACGAGCATAAGATCACCGTAAGGCCATAATGAATATGTGTACCAAGTTTCATCGAGCTAAGTTCAGTACTTTGGGAGATATTCCAGGTACACTGAATTTGGACACTGGCCGCGAGTCCGGCCGCAAGTCCGGCCGAAAATTTGTCCGAAACGTCGAATGAAGGCGACATTAAAAAATTGTCACGCGCTTGACATCACCGTTAGGCCATAATGAATATATGTACTAAGTTTCATCGAGATACGTTCAGTACTTTGGAAGATATTCCAGGTACACTGACGACAGGTCTCGGACAAATTTACGGCCGGACCCGCTGCCGGTCTCGCGGCCGGAAAGGTTTTCTTAGTGTTTTATGGGGTTTTCTATGTTTTTTGAGTTTTTAATGGAACCTGTTCCTAACTAGACCTAACCTGCTAGGTTTTCGTTGATTGGCTAGGTTTCTTCTATGTATGGAGTCCGGCGGCCGCGAGACCGGCCGCGAGACCGGCCACGGGTCCGGCCGTAAATTTGTCCGAGACGTACTGACGACCGCGAGTCTGGCCGCGAGACCGGCCGCAAGTCCGGCCGTAAATTTGTCCGAGACGTGTGATCCTCGAGCGCTCTGGTGTTTGATGGATGGACTTACCGATTACGGTAAGAGCCTAAGAGGTCATACAGATGCTTCGGGTGAAATAGTCGTGGAAGAATCCCTTGTGGTTTTTGAAAGCTAAATTTCTGCTGAACAAGCATCGTGCTCCACGAATTCACTTTCGTCAAAGATGAAGAAGGCACCGCGCTGCAGTACACGCGCTGTCTAACAAGCAGTGTGCCAGCAATCCTCTGCCGATGTCGTTATTTAAGGGCAATGTCCTAACCCCAGAACGTTTTCAGGTCGAACTTTTCAACCGATGCATCACTGACGGTGTTGTTCTAGAGAACTTCAAATCAGCTTACATCAAGTCTCTATTGAAAAAACAGATCTTGACGTTTCTGATCCCAAACCATCCCATCTCCAACCTGTCAATATTGTATAAACTCCTGAAACGTGTTGTGGCCTGACAACTGAATAACTATCTCCAGCAATAATTGTCAAAAATGGCGATCATACCATTGAACTCTATGCACTTCGGGGATCATTTTGATACCACCGTCGAGTCCTATCTCAGCAGTAAATTCCAGTGCGTTCGAAGGAGGGACTCTTTTTCTACGCTGTTAGGGACTATTCAATAAATTTGCGATCCCTAACAATGCCATAGTTGCTCACTTACCACGTAGCACAGGGATCAGTCCTCGGCCCGATCCTTTCCCTGTTAAATAATGTCGACGTATTGCACTTGCACATAAATGATTCATATTGTTTGAATGAGCATATATTCGTCAACGACATCCAAATTTATTGCTGACACTGCAGCGTTGCTGGACCGAATGCCTGTCTGTCTGCATGGACGCCGTCTCACACTGGATGCGCTCCAACCAGCTCCAGCTCAATGCATCGAAAACCGATTTTATTTGGTTTGTAATTGCTCGGCGCTAACAGCAGATTCCGGGCCAAACCTGTTCGCGTGGGCAACAAGTTTGTTAGCCAGCATCTTCGGTTCATAACATCGGCATTCTGCTGGACTCCGAACTCTCTACGATGAAAGACATTGCCAAAGTCACCACCAAAGGTTTAGGCGCCCGGCGACGAATACATTACATCAGCGACTGTCTCTCGAGGACGGTCCTCGAGGCCCGCGTGATGACGCTCGTTCTGACCAGCTGATTGGACTATGGTAATGCCTCGACGGACTTCTGACCACGGCACTTAATAAACTGCAATTCGTAATAAACTCTGCTGCGCGACTTGTGTGCAATAAGCGAAAATTCGACCACGTGACACCGATTTGCGCGATCTATACCGGCTGCGAAGGCATCAGTGCACGCAGTTCAAGGTTCCGATGCCGTCACGGTCTGACATATCTCACGAAATGTCTGCAGCGCATTGTAAGCGCGACGGTGACTTCCGAACGCTCTTACGTCAGCGCCTGTCAGACAACCAAACTTTAACCGTGCAGGGAAGTGAACTTGGAGGACTTCTGACACTTTATTGGTAACGAAGGCACTGGTGGATACTGATGAATGTAGAAACAAGAACAAAAAATGAACTTAAAATGAACCCAGCGGATGGCTCGTACTGAAGCTAACTAAACGTGATAATTAAGTTAGGTTCTGCAAACAAAGAATATCAAATTTAAGATTTAGCAATAACAGTTAATCCTAGTTATTCCTAACAAAATTACTATTCTTAAATATCAAAACTCGAATTCATATGTCACAATATAACTATTCACAAATATCACGCACAAATTTAGATTTCACTATAAATAAGGTTACAGAATAAAGGTTCACCAACAGTGAAGTGCCAAGTTCTTCACGACTAACAAAATGAAAGTGACCCGCTTCGGATGATCAGGATGAACAGGCTTTTTCTCTAAATGAAAATGCTAGTAAAAACCGAAAGACAAAAACAATAATAGAAAAATGTGTACAAATTTAACACCAAAAATATAATAAATAACTGTTTGAATGATCGCGAAAAAATTATAAGGAAAATCGCAGTACAAACATTAGAGACGCACTAGGCGCGACTACAGCATGTCGGATCGGTCCGATCTGCCTTCTAGAATAAGACTGCGCTCGTCATCAACAGTGGACCTCTTCGTACCATCTACACGTCTATCTACCGTCGGCGGCAGCGTTCCCGGTCGATGCCGCGAGTACCTGGAAGTCTGTCAGCTTCCGTAACATCGGCTCCTTCGTTGCAGGTGTTTTGTTGGCGCCAAAAGACGGAACTATTTCGGAGAGCCTATGGGTAGCCTGGCGAGCGTTCCCGAGCCTATGAATCATGTGTTTAGTCATTTTTATCCATTCTCATCCCTTCTCGTGCTTGTTTATTTTTCGCTTGCTACTAAACTTGAGTATAACGTCCCCTCGAAGTTTATTTGAACAAGACGCAACGGCAACTGCTTCGCAGAATAATAATAATCAAAGTCTTATATTAATTACCCATTCAGACTACCCGATCCTACCTGAGCGTGAACAATTAACCCTGATTTTATCCTATTCGGATTTCGGACCGAATAAGGGAACTTGACCTGCTGGCTTAGACGTAACCCCAGTACGGTTATTTTCCAACCCCAACGACCTAATCCCAGCCAAAATGTAGTTCGAGATGGTCTTGCGATTTGGTCTTCGGCCAGTTGCTTTATTATTCATATCTCACACGGTTTACGATTGCTCATAAATTACCCGTTCAAACTATATTATTCATCAAATTCTATTCGATTTTACCCGATCCTATTCGATTCCGCTATTCACATTTGGTAGATAGGTTTAAACCCAACTCTGAATGAGCTGATTTTACAACGGAAAACTGTTGTTTAAATTTCAAAAGTTCAGTCACTTTTAATATATAATTAATACAAAAATTATTTAATTCCACTTGAAATTTTCCCGAAATGAGGACAATTATTCATTTTAGAAGGGAAAAATTAACAGTTTACAGTCTCCTCGAGAGTCGAATCCAACATCAGCAACACCAGCTCATCAATTCTCATAGCAACCATAGATCCACCATACTTCCTTTCTTCGATCCATTACTACGCTAACTCCGCCTCTTGGTTTCTGGACATGGATCTAAGGAAGAAGACGCTAAATCGAGGGTTGGTCTTCATTAAATAACGCCTGAATTTGTAATATTTATGTCACCAAAGACAGTCTCTCAGGTCACACAAAACAAATACAAGGTTCCCTGCCCCCAAGTAATACCACTCATGGTGCCTTCGAAGGGGATAGCTACGGGATCAACGAAACGTTGAAGCTACCTCCATTAAATGGATCAAATTTCTTCACAACTGCACCATAACCGTCCTGCTCATGATGCATGCGGAACACCAAGTCAACCGCATAGGGTTGAAACAGTGGGAACGGCTAGCAATTGAGCTGTCAGAAAGCACACGGTATTGGATACGTTTCTTACTACCATGACTGTAGAGCAGTGGTTCCCAAAGTGGGCGATATCGCCCCCTAGGGGCGGTGGAAAGATTTGGGGGGGGGGAGGCGGTTAGGAAAAAAAGGGCGTTTGGGGGGCGATAGGGGGGCGGTAGTCCGAAGGCAATGTCAGAAGTTCAAACGTTTGTTGACGATTTGTACGCAACACGTGCAGCACATACCGTAATGACTCCCAGCGATGTTTTTCCCACCCAGATCTGTTTTTTTAACCTCTCCTGGGTTTACGTCGCGGACAAATTAACGGCCGGACTCGCGGCCGGTCTCACGGCCAATTTCCAAATTCAATGATCAAGGAATATCTCTCAAACTAATGAACTTAACTCGATGAAGCTTGGTACACGTATTCATTAAGACCTAACGGTAATCTTTAGATCGAGAATTTTTTTTTAATTTGGCCTTCATTTGTTTTTGCTATAGTTATATGGCAATACGAGCCGAAACTCACAGAGATCAAGGAATTTCGTTCAAACTATTGAACAGATTCGAACGAAATTTTGAATTTACAGTCCTAACTACCAAACGGTAATGTTTAGCTCGTGAAAATTTATTCGATTGTGCCTTTGTTCGCGAGTTTTTTTTTCATTTCACCTTCATTCGTGATTTAAACAGCAATACGTGCTTAAATTCGCAGTATAATCAAGAAATTCATTCCAAAACCACTGAATAGATTTGAACGAAACTTGGTTTTTAAATAACCTCAGCAACAGCAATGTTCGCTACAAATTGAGGGTACACTGATAATTTGCCTTCGTTTGCGAGTTATACGGCTATACGCATACGGATATACGTAAAAGGCTCTTGGTTAAACCGGACGGTAGAGAAGCCGGTCGTTCCTCCTATATCTGTATAACTCGCGAACGAAAGCAAAGTAGAAAAATTTTCACGAGTTAAACATCGCCGTTGAGAGATTGGGTATTTATATACAAAGTTTCGTTGAAATCTGTTCTGTAGTTTAGAAGAAATTTCTTGATCGCCGCGAATTAAAGCGACAAATGATCCGGCGATACGGGCCGAATATAAGTAAGTGTGAAATCAAAAATGACGGTGAAATGAAAAAAAAAATCGCAAACGAAGGTATTATCCAAAATTTTTTCAAAAGCCTAAAAATCACTGTTAGTTAGGAATGTATATAAACCACAACTAGGAATCAGGAATGTATAAGAACCTGCAAACAAAGGCACGATGGAATAAATTTTCACGAGCTAAACATTACCGTTCGGTGGTTAGGACTGTAAATTCAAAATTTCGTTCGAATCTGTTCAATAGTTAGGACGACATTCTTTGATTACTGCGAATTTCGGCCTTTATCGCAATATAACTCAGGAATGAAGGTGAAATTTAAAAATTTTTACGAGCTAAAAATCACCGTTTGGTTCTGATGAATACATGTTCCAAGTTTCATTGAGCTGCGTTCATTAGTTTGGGAGATATTACTTGATAATTGAATTTGGAGATTGACCATGAGACCGGCCACGAGTCCGGCCGTAAATTTGCCCGAGACGTCCTAGGTTTCTAGTGCTGAAGCAGTTAAAACAGTTTAAAAACATATTGGTTCACTAAATGGGGTTCTATTTGTGAAATACACATTTGTGTTTGCTGCAGAAAATTTGCTTGCTGTTACGAGCAGTTTTCAAACGGCTGCAAATGTCTCAATGAACGTCACCGCAATAATATGATATTCTCTTAACACAAGAAGGGTGACAAAAGCCATGGAATTCAAATGATAGGCATTTATATTTTCAGAAGAAAACAATCGAAACATTCGTGTAACATTAACAATATATTCATGCAATAACATATGAAAAACTGTTAAACATGGGATTGACATCACACATATAGTAAGTTTTTTGTTGTTTATTTAGTTTCACGTGTTAACGTATCCAATCGATAATTGAAAATTGCAAAACTGATAACAAAACAAAGCCAATTCATATGATGCCCAACGTTGAGATGGGGTTTAGAAGTCCTGCTAACAACGTTTGATATCAAGTAAAGAATTCAGGGAATTCAGCTGTCTGGAAATTCTAAGTCCTGAACGTTCTAACAAGGGTTAATTACAGAATAAGTTCATGAGGTTCGATGTCGATGGTCAGTGGACTATTCAGTTGTGCGAGTTCCAACTTCTACTTCTCCGCATCGACTTGGTCGCCTTCCGCATCGACTTAGTCGCCTTCCGCATCGACTTGGTCGCCTTCCGCATCGACTTGGTCGCCTTCCGCGTCGATTTGGTCGCCTTCCAAATTGAACATTTATCTATCCCTGCTAGTTGTTGATATGCCACAATTGTTTCTTCTCCTCAATCGTCTTATTCAGAGTCATCAGGTGCCCCCGTAGTAGACTGACCAGCTCCCCGTAATTGAAGGAGACGTCGAGGGCGTGCAGGCGTCGGACGAGGCGCTCAATGGTCGTCATGCCCTCGTGGGAAGCTGCCCCTTCCTCCAGGGTACGACGTACCCCTGACCTGCTGATCTTTGAAGGCATCGGCCTGCGGGAGCGGGTAGAGGATGAGTGGCGGGTAGTGTACTATATAGTAGAAAGAAGCATAAAAGGGAGAATTGGTTAAGAAAGGCCAAAGAGAGAAGGAAAAATGCGACGGTATTATAAGGAAGAGGAAGATGAGAAGGTAGTAAAAATAAAAATGAAGAGTGTTGATAAAATTACGTAGTTTGCACCCACGACATGGGGCACACGACACGTCATGGTGCACACGACACGTCAGTAGGCACACGACACGTCAGGGTGCACACGACACGTCAGGGTGCACACGACACGTCTGGGTGCATACGACATCCATGATGCACACGAAATGTTATGGTGCACACACGTCATGGTGCACACGACACGTCATGGTGCACACGACACGTCATGGTGCACACGACACGTCATGGCGCACACGACACGTCATGGCGCACACGACACGTCATGGCGCACACGACACGTCATGGTGTACACGACACGTCATGGCGTACACGACACGTCATGGCGTACACGACACGTCATGGTGTACACGACACGTCATGGTGCACACGACACGTCATGGTGCACACGACACGTCATGGTGCACACGACACGTCATGGTGCACACGACAGTTCAGGATACCCGCCGTCCACTCACACGTCATAGGGGACGAGTGGGATGACTTTCTTGCTGCGCCGCTTGAGCACCTGCAGGATAATGCTGCTGTGTTCGGTGACAACCGCAAGGAGGGCGTCTAGCTCCTGCTGGAGTCCCTGGGGTGGTCCTACAAGTTTATCTTCGAAATTATCAATGATCTGCGCCACGAAGGCGTCGGTGTAGAGGGCGTGCGTGTCCTGAGGTGTGCATTCCTGTAAGTCGATGAAGTACTCGACACGAAAAGTCTTGCCGTATTCGTCGAGCCCCGGCATGTGGGGACGGTAGTCCAATTCGGCGTTCAAAGGGATGACTTCTGAGACGTCATACAAGTCCAGTTTCAACCTGGGGAGCAAACGAAGACGGTTATGAAAGACAGTAAACGGTTATGAAATTGTAAGGCGTGATCTTCCTTCTGGGATCTTCCTTCTGGCATCCTGGGAGAAAATATTTGTTGAAAACGGGTAAAACTTTAGGGCATCATCTCTACCACATCATTAACACTCAACTGTAAGTTGGGACGAAGGTAATCTGGTTACCCATCGGGTTTCTAACGTTTAAATAACATTAATCGATGATATCATAAACGTAGTAATCATCGTTGTTGTTTCACGTTGTTCAGTAATCATCAGTAATCGTTATTTCAAAGTCATTTGCCTGGAAGGACAGCATGCGTCCCTGGGTTGAGCATTGCGGTGGAATTTGAAGTGTAATGATGATATTTGAACTCGTTGGTTTCAATAATTCGAGGCGAATTGCAAAATAGACTCAAGTAATAATAGATAGTGCGCACGAATCTTCATTACCTTTATCTTGCTTCATGGCGCGATATATTTATTTTATTTTACAAGAATCAAATTAACTGATAAGGTCTCAGATGTGATTCCTTCCGTAACATTTTTCTTGCACGATTCCATTTTCGTTCCTGCAGCTATTCCTCAGACTGAAACTAGTAGTACATCCCATAGTAAAAACCGTTGCTCGTGTTCAACTCCCGATCAACAGATATATAAGCATACGACGTATATTTATTTACCTTCACCACGTATATACAATGATATACCTATTTACCAGATAGACCAGAATATATATACCTGAGCCACGATCTCTTACAAGGTGCGACCTCACACACATAAAAATGAATTGATCATATTGTCCAAACAGTGATAATTTCTGCGCGTGGCACTGATACGCCCCTTTACCGAGCTGAAATGGTTCAGTTTGACCCACAAAGGCCAAATGTACATAGCTATTTGGGCAGTCTTGTTCATTTCTCTGAGGGTATGGCTAGTTCAAACTCAACCTAGCATATTTATAGTACCCAACCTAGCATATTTATCAAACTCAACCTAGCATATTTATGAACATGGACTTACGTGCGTGTGTGCGGGCGTCGCTGAAGGGCTGTCCTCTTCACGTTATCCAGAGGAATCTTCACCTCGTGCTCCAACTGGACTTTGTTCAGCGCCGCCTTGTACAAGGACACGGTGTCGGGGTCGAACCTTACGTTTAATTCCTCCAGACTTAGAGGCAGGTGCACTTCATCCACCTTCACCGCGTCAACTGCGACACAGACAATAACATGGCCCAGTTGGCTCCCAAACTTTACATTTTTTGACATGAGGGATGAGGAACTGCACCACCCACAGAAAAACCACCTTTACTTAGTGAGCTGCGACGCAGACCATAATATGTCAGTTAACAACTCTAAACCATATATCTCAGGACATGAAGGATCATGAACTGCACTGCCTACCTAGAATTACCACATCCTCCCAGAAACCCTATGTCCTTCCGGAAGGACAAGCATCACCCAGGCGACTGCGACACAGACCACAACCATTTATTTCAGAGCCCGAGGGCTGAACAAACAACTGCACCATACTCATACTAACGCACCACACTCATTCTAACGCACCACACTCATTCTAACGCACCACACTCATTCTAACGCACCACACTCATTCTAACGCACCACACTCATTCTAACGAACCACACTCATTCTAACGCACCACACTCATTCTAACGCACCACACTCATTCTAACGCACCACCAGAGAAGAGGTCCCCGCTGTGGTCCTCGGAGGCCGCGAGCTCCCACAGCAGCGGCAGCAGGAGGGAGTGACAGCTCACCACCGCAGTGTGCCGCCCCACCGGGGATGAGTAGGGGGTCACGTGGGCTGCGGGGTGAGGGAGGATGAAATAATTACCAGGTGGGGTGAGGGAGAATTAAATGATTAGTAGGATATCGCCTGGGCTAGGCGGGAGAAGGGTTAAGTAATTAATTGTTTACGTGTGCTCCGTATGTGTGAGTGGTAACCAGTTACCATATTCAGACTAACATGAAACTCGGATCGAGCACAACCACCTTACAATACGTGTCAAGGGGTGCAATAAATTTCTTAACGCGTCTATCGCGTTAAGAAATTTATTGAGGGTTCTCACGATTTATGAAGCATTTCGAGAAAACCAAGGCGAAATCAGCGACGGTGCGCACGACGGCAGCAGCGACAGCGTCGTCGGCAAGGTACAGCATAGACAGCGTCAGGAAGTAGCGGCCGTTGAGGCGGAAGGTCTCCTTCAGGTCGGCATCCTCAGCCTCCACCCTGGAGGCCATGGTCCTGAAATGCTGGCTTAAGTTAAGCGTTGACAGAGAGTAATTTTTTAGATCTGGTGTCGCTGAAGGTAGACTGTTGTAAGGTAGTAATACAGGTTAATGAAATACAGACATTGCGGTGAACACAGGAAGAAGAAGCAGTGTACTGCTTCCGCATTACAAACGCACTGAGTCGGTGCAGAGTTCACCCCGCTGTCCTAGAAGCCGAATTGGCAAGATGGTTTTTGGTGTATCCATGGCCGTAGACATTCTTGTCCTAAACGAAACCAATTCACTTGTTACCTGTTGTTAGGGTCGTGAATTCGAAAATATTTTGTTATATTGTGACCTAGTCTCATTAGATAGATCAAAACCATCAGGCAGAGGGCCCACGTCGAACTAACAGTCGAGGAATTACGTCGGAACCACAATCGAATAAGCACTAAGTGTATCATCAGTGAAACAGTTCTTAAAATTTATCACCATTTGCCTGAAATTACGAAAAATAATTAAAAGGGTGAATGAGTATTTATTTATAATAAAAATCGAAATTTTTCTTCAATAAAATCGTTTAGACTGTCATAGTTAATCTGTTCATCGCAAAATAGATGAGAGCGTTGCCGTAGAAGAGCATTAGAATAGAATAGAATAGAAGTGTCGGCACTGAAGAAATAGGCCCATGGCCTGTTGCCGATTCCTGAACTTTTCGTGACTTGATCCACAAGGGATCGGGTCTTTGGAACCCGATCTTTCCATAACTGACAAAATTTTTCTCCGATAAAATCGTTTAGACTGTCATAGTTAACCTGTGCATCGCGAAATAGATGAGAGCGGTGCCGTAGAAGAGCATTGCGAAGATGTAGTTGAGGTGGACGGTCTCATCCTGGGGGACGATGAGGTTGTAGGTCGTGGGACCGAAGAAGGAGCGACTAGGGACCAACCACGGGTGGAGGGCGAGGGGGAGGAGGTCCATCAGGGTGACCAGCACCTGCGTCACGGGCTGGGGAGGTGGAGGATTAGTGCTGGGGAGGTGAAGAATTAGTGCTGGGGAGGTGAAGAATTAGTGCTGGGGAGGTGAAGAATTAGTATTGGGGAGGTGAAGAATTAGTGCTGGGGAGGTGAAGAATTAGTGCTGGGGAGGTGAAGAATTAGTGCTGGGGAGGTGAAGAATTAGTGCTGGGGAGGTAAAGAATTAGTGCTGGGGAATGAATGAGCAGTCGAGTTTAGTGTAAAGATTCCACTGGGCTGATGATAAACTACATTATATTCGTCCAGACAACCCGGAAACCGAAATTCAGCGCATCTTCTCTGCATTAGGAGCGGAACAACCAAAATAAATAAATCTTCTATCTTATAGCTCCAGCTTATATATCTGTGCAATTCTGATGGATTTCAGGTCCTTGCAGATAAAATAAAGCAAAGATCTTGCCTGACCCTGCGCTGGTTCTGCTCCAAGATAGCCTGAAGGACAGCGTCAGCGAAGAGTTTCTTCGTGCAGCTCAGGAGGCAAGCGCGCGACATCAGCGGCCGTTCCTGCTGTCTTGACTTGAGCAGCAACAGCGCAACGCGCACGCAGCGACTGCGCTGCAGCGACGGAGAACAACGGCGTTAGGATGACTTCATTATTTAATAATACTGTAGATAGTAAATTGCATTAATTCATTGGCAGAGGTGGGCAGTAGCACGCTACATGTAGCAGCCGCTACTAACAGCCGCTACATTTTCAGTAGCGGTAGCGGCGCTACATTTAAACAATTGTAGCGGTAGCGGTAGAGCCCGCTACATTTATAGCATGTAGCGGTAGCGGCAGCGGCCACTACATTTCAAAGTAGCGCTGCCCAGCTCTGCTCATTCGTCTGTAACTGCAAACGAGCAGACACTTTGTGAGTAGAGAATGTTAATAGAAAATAGTGTAGCTAGAAATAATTAAAAATACACGGAACTTGTAATCTATATAGTGAATTGTATCAACAGTTTAAATAAAACAATTGAAATTATTTTAAGCTGGATAAGGTTTCACGCAGGGAACTCTGTGACAAAGCCAGTGATGTTTGAGACATTGAGAGATACCAAAAACTCATGAAAATAAATCGGTTATGTAGTCGAACTAGTGACGCTGCTGACGCACATTCTGCACGTAGCACTGCTGCCATGACTTATTTCCGAGCCAAACTTGATAATGATGACCCACAAGAAGGCAACATCTGCATCGCTGTTTGGACAAAGTTTCATTAATTTCTCTGACTGCAATAAGCCAGAGCAAACGCCGCCAAGGAACGAGGCGTTCAACTATGGACGTATGTACCTTTTTGTAAAGGCGCAGATGCCACATGACGTATCCCAGTACCCCGCGACGTACCCCAGTACCCCGCGACGTATCCCAGTACCCCGCGACGTATCCCAGTACCCCGCGACGTATCCCAGTACCCCGCGACGTATCCCAGTACCCCCAACGTACTGCAGTACCTCGCGACGTGTACCCCAGTACCCCGCGACGTGTACCCCAGTACCCCGCGACGTACCCCAGTACCCCGCGACGTACCCCAGTACCCCGCGACGTACCCCAGTACCCCGCGACGTGCCCCAGTACCCCGCGACGTACCCCAGTACCCCGCGACGTACCCCAGTACCCCACGACGTACCCTGCTGTAGAGGCGTTGCTGCCACATGATGCAGCGAACGTCGTTCTCGTGGTCGACGGAGAGCGTGTCGTACTGACGCGTCTGCAGCCACGCGGCCTTGTAGTGGCATACCTGCCGGGGGTAGGGGTGAGGTATGGACGAGGAGTGGACGAGGAATTGATAAGAAATAAGGAAAGTCGACGGAAAACATCAAGAAAGCACCAGGAAGCAACAATAAAAAATTGATAATCAATTTGTAAGACAATGAAGCCGTTATATCTATAAATAATATGACTAATAAGGAATATAATTAATTAAACTATCGCTCAAGTAGAAATATCAAATAAGGGCTAGAGAGCGTGAGGGGACTTAATATGAAAGGGGTAGAGGAGAGGGGTAGTCAGAGGAGAGGGGCAGTCAGAGGAGAGGGGCAGTCAGAGGAGAGGGGCAGTCAGAGGAGAGGGGCAGTCAGAGGAGAGGGGCAGTCAGAGGAGAGGGGCAGTCAGAGGAGAGGGGCAGTCAGAGGAGAGGGGCAGTCAGAGGAGAGGGGCAGTCAGAGGAGAGGGGCAGTCAGAGGAGAGGGGCAGTCAGAGGAGAGGGGCAGTCAGAGGAGAGGGGCAGTCAGAGGAGAGGGGCAGTCAGAGGAGAGGGGCAGTCAGAGGAGAGGGGCAGTCAGAGGAGAGGGGCAGTCAGAGGAGAGGGGCAGTCAGAGGAGAGGGGCAGTCAGAGGAGAGGGGCAGTCAGAGGAGAGGGGCAGTCAGAGGAGAGGGGCAGTCAGAGGAGAGGGGCAGTCAGAGGAGAGGGGCAGTCAGAGGAGAGGGGCAGTCAGAGGAGAGGGGCAGTCAGAGGAGAGGGGCAGTCAGAGGAGAGGGGCAGTCAGAGGAGAGGGGCAGTCAGAGGAGAGGGGCAGTCAGAGGAGAGGGGCAGTCAGAGGAGAGGGGCAGTCAGAGGAGAGGGGCAGTCAGAGGAGAGGGGCAGTCAGAGGAGAGGGGCAGTCAGAGGAGAGGGGCAGTCAGAGGAGAGGGGCAGTCAGAGGAGAGGGGCAGTCAGAGGAGAGGGGCAGTCAGAGGAGAGGGGCAGTCAGAGGAGAGGGGCAGTCAGAGGAGAGGGGCAGTCAGAGGAGAGGGGCAGTCAGAGGAGAGGGGCAGTCAGAGGAGAGGGGCAGTCAGAGGAGAGGGGCAGTCAGAGGAGAGGGGCAGTCAGAGGAGAGGGGCAGTCAGAGGAGAGGGGCAGTCAGAGGAGAGGGGCAGTCAGAGGAGAGGGGCAGTCAGAGGAGAGGGGCAGTCAGAGGAGAGGGGCAGTCAGAGGAGAGGGGCAGTCAGAGGAGAGGGGCAGTCAGAGGAGAGGGGCAGTCAGAGGAGAGGGGCAGTCAGAGGAGAGGGGCAGTCAGAGGAGAGGGGCAGTCAGAGGAGAGGGGCAGTCAGAGGAGAGGGGCAGTCAGAGGAGAGGGGCAGTCAGAGGAGAGGGGCAGTCAGAGGAGAGGGGCAGTCAGAGGAGAGGGGCAGTCAGAGGAGAGGGGCAGTCAGAGGAGAGGGGCAGTCAGAGGAGAGGGGCAGTCAGAGGAGAGGGGCAGTCAGAGGAGAGGGGCAGTCAGAGGAGAGGGGCAGTCAGAGGAGAGGGNAGAGGGAAGTCAGAGGAGGGAGAGGGAAGTCAGAGGAGGGAGAGGGAAGTCAGAGGAGGGAGAGGGAATTCAGAGGAGAGGGGAGGGCCGACAGAGAAGGGAGGAGGGAAGTCAGAGGAGGGAGAGGGAAGTTAGAGGAGGGAGAGGGAATTCAGAGGAGAGAAGAGGGCCGACAGAGTACGATTTGAGAGGACCTGGGCCATCATGATGTTGACGCAGGCAAGGCCCCCGGGGCTCAAAGCGGCCTCGCTGAGGTTCTTCTCGAGGCGGTCCTCCACCAGCATCAGCTGGCACAGCCGCAGGCATCGATCCCCCCGATTTACATCCTGCTGCACGCAGACTGCGACAGACGAAACTAGTGTCGGCGCCACAGGCGAAATCGGTAAACATAACACTTTCAGCACCCACACCTACAGCCCTGCAACACTCCCATTTCCACGCCCATTGACGCTTACAATTTCACAGCAATATTTGCTCCAGTTAGTCGATGATGGAACTTGAATATTCACAGTTTCATTCCTTCAATTCACACACGTTCAACACAAACGAAAACCCGCTCTTCCAAACCTTGGAAACTCGCACTTCCAGACCTTGGAAACTCGCACTTCCAGACCTTGAACACTCACACTTCCAGACCTTGAACACTCACACTTCCAGACCTTGAACACTCACACTTCCAGACCTTGAACACTCACACTTCCNACTCACACTTGCCAGACCTTGAACACTCACACTTGCCAGACCTTGAACACTCACACTTGCCAGACCTTGAACACTCACACTTGCCAGACCTTGAACACTCACACTTGCCAGACCTTGAACACTCACACTTGCCAGACATTGGAACACTCACACTTGCCAGACCTTGGAACACTCACACTTGCCAGACCTTGGAACGCTCACACTTGCCACGTTGCCAGACCTTGAACACCCACACTTGCAGACCTTGAACAATCACACTTGCAGACCTTGAACACTCACACATGCAGACCTTGAACACTCACACATGCAGACCTTGAACACTCACACTTGCAGACCTTGAACACTCACACTTGCAGACCTTGAACACTCACACTTGCAGACCTTGAACAATCACACTTCCAGACCTTGGACACTCACACTTTCAGGTCTTGAGCACTCCAGGCCTTGAACACTCATATTTCCGCACGTTTAACACTCACGCTTCCAGAGCTTGATCTGCTTCAGGAAGTAGATGAGCGTGACCTCTTCCTTGTAGTTCCAGGACCTGAGCCATTGGTCGCAGAGGGCGATGCCGTGGTAGCCGCGGTAGGCCTGCGCCAGGCAGTTCACGTACGTCGTGGGGAAGTGGATAGTCTTCTCGTAGAGCTTCGCCATCTCGTAGCGACTTCGTGGTGACTGTGCGTAGGCTGAATATTGTGCAAAAGGCTGAATATTGTGCCAAGTCAAAAAGTGCATCGCTTTTTGAACTAAGTCAAAAACGGGCATAGTTATTCGGGACAAAGTCTTGCTCATTCGCCTGACCTAAAATTAGGGCTAATAACCCCAATCTTCAAAGGAGGTGCAAGAGATAAACCCCAGAACTAAAGGCCGGTTACATTAACATCACACGTAATCAAAATATATTTGAGAAGGTCGTTGCCAGAAGGTTGGTGCAGTACATGGAGGAGGCTGACCTTTTTCAACAGAAGGCAACATGGTTTTAGACGAAATCGCTCTTGTTTGTCTCAGTTACTGGAGCATCACCACCAAATCCTGGCCATGCTGGAGGAGGGGGCCGGGGTGGACGTGGTGTATTTGGACTTCGCGAAAGCGTTAGACAAAGTTGACCATGACGTGCTCTTCAGAAAATTACGACTACTGGGGGTCGGTTGTGAATTGCTGGCATGGATCCACAGCTTCCTAACAGAAAGACTACAAGCTGTAGGTGTTGGAGGCTCGAGATCGAGCGTGGCTAGGGTGAAGAGTGGAGTACCAGAGGGAACGGTACTCGGCCCAATCCTCTTCCTCATCCACATCGCCGACATAGATGTGGCAGTGAACCACGCCATTGCATCGTCATTCGCGGACACCAGGATATTAATGACCGTCACGGACAGGACGGACAGTGAGAGGTTGCAAGAAGACCTCTCTGCAATATATGACTGGGCTCTAGTGAACAACATGCAGTTCAACCGGACCAAGTTTCGGGTCCTGAGGTACCGAGGAACCGGAAGAGCTGGAATGGATCACCGCTACCTGGCACCTGACAGCTCGGAAATCGTAGAGAAGCGACTCGTTCGCGATCTAGGAGTGTTGATGAACAATCAGATCAATTTTGGTGATCACATACCGGCAATAACCGCAAGAGGTAGACGACAGATGGGGTAATCTGGCGGACGTTCAGAACGAGAGAAACGGAACCGATGATCACACTCTTCAGAGCCCTTGTAATACCTATCCTTGAATACTGCTGCCAGCTCTGGACTCCGTTCACACTAGGCGCAATACGGCAACTGGAAGGAGTCCAACGAACCTTCACTTCCAGGATCAGAGGGATGGAGAAGTTTAACTACTAGGAGAGGTTGCAGCGACTGGGTCTGTACTCGCTGCAGAGGAGACGGGAGAGGTATGTCATTCCGTACACATGGAAAATTATAATTGGAATGGAGCCAAACTTCGGGAGCGAGACCTTCAGGATTAAGACATATCACAACGAGAGAAGGGAGAGACTGTGCAAGATACCCCCCCACTACGTAACAGATCCGCAGTCAGATTCCAATCCCTGCGGGAAGGATCACTTTCCGTGGCAGGGCCAAGGCTGTTCAACGCCCTACCAAGGGATCTAAGAGAGGGGGAGTTCACCCTGGAGACCTCCACGAGACAACTGGACGTGTTCCTGGGCACAGTCCCAGATCGACCTCCCCTGCAATACTACCAGCGGCGAGAAGCAAGCAACAGCATACTGCATCAGGTGGCCCAAATGAGGGCGGATGACCGATAATCAGAGGCGGCGATCCATCGTGGCCTGGGACTGCTATGTCCCAAACAAACAAATACTAAGGAACTAAGTGTAACTTACCCGCCACACAGCCACTGGCGCTGAACTCCTTCTCTATAGGTCGGAGCGCCAACTCGAAGTCCTGAAAGAGTCCTCTGACTCGGTGAAAGTGGAACTTGTATTCCCCTTTCTTCTCTTTCCAGTTAGAGGCCAGGTGGAAGTGACACTGTCCTTCCAGGTGCTTATGGACAGCAAAGAGGTAGGAGGACAGCAGAGGCTTGTAGTTCAGCAGCCATGAGTAGTAGCGTATGCAGCGGCGTAGCATTTGTACGAAATACAAAGCGGGACCGTAGCTGCACAGTTCGTACGGTCACATACAGAAAAATTTATGACTTAAATTGTCTAAATAGCGACACACCTAAATACTGATTCTAACTAAGAGAACGAACTAATAGCGAACGTAGCACTGATCCGCCCGTTTATCGTACCAAACTGGACAAGGATGACCTGCAAAAAGTTCTTCGCTATTTGGCCAAAGTGTCGCTTATTTCTCTCAGTACAGGTAC
The DNA here is from genome assembly GCF_000764305.2 of Hyalella azteca. Lineage (NCBI taxonomy): Eukaryota > Metazoa > Arthropoda > Malacostraca > Amphipoda > Hyalellidae > Hyalella > Hyalella azteca. Next base: position 16,758 of record NW_025943231.1, on the reverse strand, counting down.
GGAGCAATCAAGTAAAGCGCAACTATTAAGTAAAAATATTTACTATATTTTTAAAATTTAAAGGTAAAGATCAGAATTTAATTCACGTTAGTACGGAGATGTACGGAAGAAAAAGAGAAGTTAAAAATAGGAAAAAGTGGATGTTGAATGAGAAGGATTTAATTAAAGGATCGCAGGATCGGAAAGTATTGAAAAATAAATGCAAGCTTTAGCTAATAGTGTCCACACAAGAACAAGTTGCAATTACATGCATTTAGACTAAAGTTGTTCAACTTGGCTAAATGTCTTGAATAATTTCATGTATTTAATTACTCTCAATAAAATTTTATTGGGTGAATGTAAATAGAGAAGTCTCTTAAAATTTTGGGATTAACTGTTAACCTAATTAAAATGAGTTAAAATAATCCTATTAACATATTATTTCAGTGTAAAGCTTAACAGTTACCCAGAACACCATTGAAATTAACAAATTTCAGTAATAACACGAGGTATCTAAGCGCATTCAATTCATGTATTGCAAATTAAATATCTAAATTAATTCATCTTGTTTAGTTTCATATTAGTCATTTAACAATATATCTAAATCCTTTTAAACTAGTTAGATGAAAATATAAACTACTGATTGTATCAATCATTTAATTTTAAACATAAAAAAAGTCCCGTTATCGAATATTTAAAGTGTTTTATAAGTAACAATAATTCAAAACATCATCTAGTTAACAAATTATATAGGGGCTCACTCGCGTCTGAGTAGCGCAGCGTTCGTGCAGACGACGAAGGTGATGACTGCAGCCTGGAGCGCCTCTGCGGTGAGTCGGCCTTTGGGGGAGCTGATCCTGACCACATATTATTTATTTTATTTATTATAACATAAATAAAATGAAATATAAAATAAGTAAATATAAAATATATTAATATTTTATTTTATTTTAAAACATTTTTATTTTATTTATTATTAATAGCATAATGATATGCGTAATATATAATATCTACGTTATTTTATTAGTATCTATATTGTATATAAAATTTGTTGTGCATATTTTCCACATGATTGCAAGTATTATAATATACTATAGATATTATCATTTCATAAAGTTAATGCCGAGTTATTGAAGAGTGAAAAACGATTTTAATACATGAAACTGGAAAGATTCAATTATACATTTTGTTGATTTATTATATAATAAATTAAAACATATTATATTATATTATATTGTATTAAATTATATAATATTATATTATGTTATATAAGTTTGATTTGTTAAAGTTCCATACCTCGGGTTCTCTAGAGCCCTGATCGCACCCTACTTACCTCAAGTGGGATAACATCCTTACAAGTTACTTTCCTCAAGTAGGATGGCACCCTTACTAACCTCAAGTAGGATCACACCCTTGCAACTTACTAACCCTAAGCAGGATCACACCCTTGCAACTTGCTAACCCCAAGCAGGATCACACCCTTAAAATATGCTACTTACCTCAAGCAGTATTGAGCAAAAGCAGGTTTGAAGATGAGAGTTTTCTCAGGGAACCCTGTAACTTTGACGCCCCAGTCCACCTTGATGTCCCAGTCGAGCGTGACCCCTCGGTCTGGGTGGACCAGCAGGGCCCGTTGCTCCCGGGCCGCCTTGAACGTCACCTTGAACTGGCCCGGGACGTGGGTGAGGTGGTGGAGAGTGAGCTGCACGTTGTGCAGAGCTCTTTGACAGGTGACAGGTTCTGCGTAGAACCCGCGGGTGCTAGGGGGAGAGGGGCAGAGGGGTGGGTGAGAGAGGGGGAGAAATTTTGAGAGAAGGGAAAAGGGAGGAGGAGTGGGCAGAAGGACGAAGAGTGGGCAGAAGGAGAAAGAGTGAAGAAAAGGAGGAAGAATGGAGAAAAGGAGGAAGAGTAGAGAAAAGGAGGAAGAGTTTGTGGGAGAGTGGGGATGTGGGAGAGTGGGGATGTGGGAGAGTGGGGATGTGGGAGAGTGGGGATGTGGGAGAGTGGAGATGTGGAAGAGTGGGGATGTGGAAGAGTGGGGATGTGGGAGAGTGGAGATGTGGAAGAGTGGGGATTGGCAATTCGCAAAGTGGGGAGTTGCAAAGGATGAAATGGGGAAATAGTGTAATAAATTACGGTAAATAAATTAAGCTTAAATAAATTAAGCTATCACCCCACCTGGATAATCACCTTCAGCGCTCGGTACTCACACGACGACGTCGTTGTGGACAACATCCCAAGGCCCTGTGATTAACACAAGTAAATAAAGGTTGTTAACTCGTTTAAATACCAAGTTATAAAACAAACAATTAAAAATAAAATGATCAAAGTTCGCGACCAATTGAGGTTAACTAATATTTATAACAGGTTTAGAAATTTATAGCAATTTTTCTTCAATCGAGATCAACATTGCGGGTCGGAATCTTCATAGCAAATGTCATTTAAATAAAGTTTACTTCTATTTTAATTGAACATTATTTCTGCATCAGACGCCGGATGGAGTCAGTATCACCCAGCATGTCGGAATCTTCATGGCAAATGTCATTTAAATAAAGTGAAATTCTAGTTTAAATTTTTGAACATTAATTGTTTATTCAACATTATTTCAACATCAGACTCCTGATGGGTCAGTCTCACCCATCATGTCGCAATCTTCATGACAAGTGTCATTTAATTAATGTTTAATTCTAGTTTACACTGTTGGACATTGTTTATTTCAACATTATTTCAACATCAGACTCTTCGGGCCATACTTTCAACACTGGCTAAGTGGACGTAAGTACTTACGCTCTATTTTCTTGTCTATGATTGGTGGATTTTGCTTGATAGGCCGTCAATGATTGGCTGATGAACTTACGATCTCTTAACTTTTTTTGAAAGTATAGGCCCTGATGGGGTCAGTCTCACCCATCAGGTCTTGGGGGAAGGCTGCGGCAGCGATGGCTCTGGCGGCGGGCGTGTAGCCCTGCCCCACGACCATGACGCGGAGAGCCAACGCCACCACCGACAGGTACGCTGACTCCTCCCGGGGGGAAAGGATCATAATATTAATCATAAAGGATCATAATATTCTAAAAAATGAAAATGGTAATTATGAAATGAAAATCCAGCAGTGGTGCAGTCAGGCTTTGCACGACTGCAGATTAGAAGAGTGTTGCAGACAGGCGTAGTAAAGAAAAATGTTAATTATGAAATTGTGATCTCAGATTCAATGTAAATAATGAATTTGTTTGAATTGACAGCTATGGAAGTTTTGTGGCGATACACAATAAGTGCAGTCAAGATGGCGGTTACTTGTCTTCCTCACCCTGCCATTTCGTGGTTGTCCCTCTTCCATAAATGGTGGCTATAATCTTATTCCTGACCAGGAGGTGGTTACTACCTCCCAGTTCCCTCTTTCCCTCACCGGATGTCAGTTCCCTCTTTCCCTCACCAGCTGTCAGTTCCCTCTTTCCCTCACCGGATGTCAGTTCCCTCTTTCCCTCACCAGATTTCAGTTCTCTCTTTTCCTCGCTAGTTTCCCTCTTTCCCTCACCAGATGTCAGTTCCCTCTTTTCCTCGCTACTTTCCCCCTTCCCTCACCAGATGTCAGTTCCTCTTTCCCTCACCAGCTGTCAGTTCCCTCTTTCCCTCACCAGCTGTCAGTTCCCTCTTTCCCTCACCAGATGTCAGTTTCCCCTTTCCCTCACCAGTTCTCTCTTTCCCTCACCAGTTCCCTCTTTCCCTCACCAGGTGCCGCTTGTCCACAATGTAGCACTCGCGGACGCTATTGATGACTCGTTCGGCCTCGTCTAGCACCCACTCCTGAGGCGTCCTCTTGAAGTCCAGCCCGTAGATGTGAATACCGTTGCTGAACAGGCGCTCCAGGGACATAGCTATAGAAAATAGTAACGAGTGCTACCATAACTTCGTACAATAGAAAATTGTTAAGAGTTCTAATATATAATCCGTTATAACTTCAAAGGCAGTACAATCTAAAATAGTTACGAGTCCGTTATTCCATTCATCAATCACTGATGGCTTCCCAAACTAAATCCGCCAATCATAAACGAGAAACGTTTACTTTGGTCACTACATGTAACTAAGCGTGCTTTGTTTGGCCGCAGAAATAGAGAAACGGCTCATGATAAAGATGGTGAAGCCTGCTTTATACCTGAATACTATTAATGACATACAAGTAGAATAGAAAATGCAAATTAATTGAATAATTTCAAATTAACCATCTCATTGGGTGACGGGGCAAGGTTGAATACCTTACTTCACCAGATAGTAAGCAACGAAGAAGTCGTATTATATTATGCCGACAAATTTGTGATTGGTGAAAATGAAACAAATTGTGCACTAAAAAACTGTTAGAAGATCAGCAAAGACACGTATGAGAATAAAAAAATTGCATTTGAAAAAAGATTTAAATGCAGAATCAATTTAATTAACACGAAGACAAAATTGAAACGTCAAGAATCCAGTTACCTAATTTTCACGCTTTTTCCACTTACTTTCGAAATATCAAAGCCATTCATTTCGTCCTAATTAACATAGCGGGTACGCAAGACATGATAAAATAATTTTCATGGTAATTGAATATTTACCTGATTGATACCCACCTTCGGAAGGCTTGCTGCGCGAATGCTGCACAATCCTGGAGTAAGCCCGGACATCTTCCTTGGAGATTTGCTGCAAGAAATCGTCATCCATGTTGGGCCGCGCCATCTTCATCACCCTCTCGGGAGCCAAAGCGCTTATTGGTCTTTGGTAATACCTCACGCCATTTTCGTCAACGTTGAAAATGGGTACAGCCTCTCCCATGAAGCAGGAGCGCGGGGGCAAATAGAAGTCATCCTCAAAGAGGGTGTCCACTTCGTTGGGGAATTCTAGATGGGGAAACTTGGCTCGAAGGGTCGAGAAATAACTGTGTCGGGGGGGACCAGGCAGGGGAATTTCGTCTTGGTCTTCCCCGCTACTTCGACGGCGGGCGATGAACTTCCTTACGGCGCCCTGACTCATCCCTGGGTAATCTGAAATGCTATAAGATTCATTTGAGTTAATATTATTGTGTGTGTTGAGGTAATATAGATATGGTATTAATATGGGAGCAGTTCGTGATGATATAAAAATTAGAAGATTAGAACGAAACTTGGTTCACATGTGGTCGAGGCGGGAGGGAAGCTGTCGTGAAATTAGTGGTTAGATGTGCAACATAATGTGGTGCGCCGTAATCAACCCCACTGCCGTAATCAACCCCACTACCGTAATCGACCCCACTACCGTAATCAACCCCACTACCGTAATCAACCCCACTACCGTAATCGACCCCACTACCGTAATCAACCCCACTACCGTAATCAACCCCACTATACCGTAATCAACCCCACTATACCGTAATCAACCCCACTACCGTAATCAACCCTGAACCCAGACCTTTGTAGGTTGGGTTTTGCGAAGCCTGCGACAGGCTACTGACGAACGGTATACTAAGAAAAAATTAGATCAATACTTACTGCAGTGAGCGACAGAGAGCGCATTTTCTCGTCTGTCCGTCCGTGAAGTCACGGACAGACAGACTGACGGACGGACGGACATGACGAGCACAATAGTGCCTTTTTTCCATAAATGAGGAAATGCGCTAAAAAGTTTGATGGTTAATGACCATGCTAGCATCGTTAAGGTTGACAACCGTACAGAGCGGAATAAAAGGCCGGTTGTACTTTCAATCCCTCGATTCACTTACCTAATGACTTCTAGATATGCAAGGATACGCCTCAGTGACACCAAAATTACTGTGTAAATACCGGGCAAGCTAGATTATGCACCCAGCGCCTTTTCACCTCCTGCTATTGTTCCTGTTTCATCTTCTCTTATCCGCCATCCTGAGCTACCTCCTGTACATTTTTCACAATCCCATTCCACATGTTTAAATTTTTACGTAGCGATACCATATGTTGCAATTTTTCAAGTAACGATTCCATATGTGGCAATTTCATATACGGAAATCATATATGTGGCGATTCAATATGTGATAATTCTATACGTGGAAATTCTCTATGTAGCGATTTTATATCCTGCGCCACCATCACAATCCAGTTTGGTCTCTTGCTCGGTCAGAAAATATCGGCAGAGTTCTAATGGGGTGGTCCAGGTTCTCATCTTCCACTCGAACAAGGTATATCACCCTACACATTTAAAGCATTTCCACCTAGATTCCACCCTTACAGTGGAACCAACTTACTGGTAATTAACCTTGTTCGTATGTAAAATTTCACTCCTATTACTGATCAAACATGAGAAGCAATGCAATTCGCCTATTTTGACCAGCAAATGTATGTCTACGGCGTGAAAATGTAGATGTTATGTGCTTGTATATAGTAGGCATTATGCGTTTTTCTTTGAACATTCGAGGTTGATTGCTCAGGCATATTGCCTCTCGTAAATCAGGACGAGAATCATAAATTTGACAACCTAAAACTATTGCTTTTATGTAAACGAAAGCCCTGGTATTAAAGTACACTTGTCAGAGGAAACTATGCAATACAAATTTACGATGCACGTGGAACGTTCAGCAACAATGAACCTTACCTCACGATACAGAGCTTCGGTAATGTGCGAAACTGCGGTCCTGACACCTCTTAGTTTTACTGCATGTAATTACAGTCTAAAAGTGACAGTGAGCGAACTGCTTCACTCGGCACATTGTTGGAATGCGTCATGCCATCTGGCGGGATGATTTAATTTTAATAGATGGGAATGGTTAATCGGTTTTTCTAGGGAAAATCTGTTAATTTCACTGCATTGAAAATTTGTACGAAAATCATTGGCGGGGAATCGACAGAAATATGTAAATATATATATGCGTCCCGTCAAAATTTACTTATTTAAAACGGCCTACAAAAACACCGTCCACTAAAACATATAAATTAAATATAGAAGAAAAATAGAGAATTCATTTCAAATAATCGCGTTCAATACACATAAATTTGAGATTTAAATATTATTTCTGTCGTAATAAGAATTATTCCCATAAAATTTATCTTAGCCCCATGCCAATATCTATCAGAAAAAAATCTATTTTACGTTTCAGGAAATAAAATTCCAGGTTTTGACTCTTGCTCTAGTAAATAGGTAATAGTGGTATAAAATATCAGCGTACTAGGCCTCTGACGTTGAATCACCGTTGAATAGACGTGACGTTGAAATGACGTCTATTAATAATAGTTGTTTCACCTATTTTGCTAGTTTGTATGCGTCCTCAGATAGGACGAGCGTTCTGTACAACCCAGTATGGGTTCAAGAACACACCAGATAAAGCTATGGAAAAATATATGTTCAGATTTGAAATGCTTAGCACCATATCGAACCCGGTGGAAGTCGAGTAGCTATTTCAAACTATCGTCAGTCATGAAAAGATCCGGTCAACTGACACGATTTTATATCTTCTGTGAACAAGGCACGATAAGTAAAAGAATCGGCGACAGGCCACATCAGGCCTACACTTCAGCGCCGACATCACTATGTTATGTTATGGTAGGGGCGAGATTCAGAAGACGGAGGCCAAGAAGGGAAAAAGAGAGGGTAAGCCTCGTTTGTTGGGGAAATCCTTCATATGCAGCCCACACACCTACTCTGTTAATGGCATCCCACATAACCCCACAAGCCAACTACCTTATCAAAATTTAGATGCGGGTCCGTCACTGCAACAGGCGCCGCCTGGGACTCGGGGAAAGCATAAAATAGCCGCTCAATGTCAGATTCGGCTCAATATTTAAAGGGCAGCCTCTTGGCATCTTGCAAACGCTTGGCTAACCTTTCTCATACTCTCAGGTAGCTATCAAGTCAGAAAGGAGAAAATAAACAGAAGCTTGTTCCGATCGGGTGGCCACCCAGATCCCGAATATCTTCAAGCCGAGCGTAGCGACTCCTGGGTCGAAGCCTAAAGTTACCCTAATTTTGTTAGGGTCCGCACATAGCTCTGTACCTAACCCCACACGACAACTCACTTATTTAGTTCAAGCTGCACAAAATAGCTAAACTTAGCTCCGGCGCTCTTGCTCCTTGCTCATTCCCACTCATGGCAAGAGCATTTTCTATAATAAATTAGCAACCTACTCTGAACTGTATTGAACAAAGAGCATTAAACACCAGTCTCCTCAATCATCTTTATTAACAACACAAATCTTGGTAAAATCATCGTAAGGATATTGCCTACATGGAATAAAACAAACCATTTCCCAAGCAACATGGGGGAAATTGGTAGGACGAATATTTAATGACGAGTGACGTGTATTAAAATAATTCTAAGAATATAATTCATTAAAAAAGCTTCGTCGCGACCGTAGCGCTTCCGTGTGACCGTAGCGCTTCCGTGTGACCGTAGCGCTTCCGTGTGACCGTAGCGCTTCCGTGTGACCGTAGCGCTTCCGTGTGACCGCAGTGCTTCGGCGTGACCGCAGTGCTTCGGCGTGACCGTACTGTTTTGTCGTGACTGCCATTCATCATCGTGACCGTAATGCGTCATCGTGTCTGTTGCCATCATCGTGTCTGTAGCCATCGTTGTGTCTGTTGCCATCGTCGTATCTTATGCTTCGTAGTGGCATGCAGCCTCGTCATGCGACGAAGTCTCCTCTAAGAGTATTTTTCATCAGTCCGCCGTTGACGAGGGAGTCGAGAATATACAGGGTCTTGGTCACGAAGAGAGCCACGTAGCTTTCTGGGTCCTGGAACCTTCTGCCCAGCTGCTCGAATTCCTGCAGTAGGTACCCCACCGACACCTCCTCGTTTATCCGCTCGCCACGCCTGTGGGGTACACGAAGATGGGTCATGTTTGGGGGGAGGTGTAAAAATTGATCGCATTAGGAATATCACATGACTAGGAATTCCGGAATTAGAGTACAGAAGAATTTAATATTTCATACCGGGCTTATTATACCGCTATGAGCGAGATGACACGAGGTTTAATTTTAACAAAGATGAAAATTGAAAGGACCGCATGCTTGTTAATTTTATAAAAAGAGGCAATTTATAAACGGGATTGATTTATCAAGTACATAGCTACACATGAATGATTTAATATAATCACCATGCAGCGATTTAATTTTTATAGATGGTTTTCATTTATGGTACAGAGTTAATTTTCTGGGTAGAGTCACACAAAGTAGACTTGTTACTCACTTCACATACTGGAAGCAGAAATGCGAACAGGTCTCTGGGTGTTGCTTCAGGAACCTCAGGTCCACTATTACGTTCTGCACCAGCTGCCCCAACCAGTTCCTCAGCTTCTTCAGGTGTTGGTCTAGTGTGAGGTCTTCTCCCCACGGGTCTTCCCCTTCAAAATGCGTAAAAATTTCATCCAATTGACTTTTTGTAAGCAACATGGTGACAAGTGCCTTCTTCTCGGAGGTCAAGTAGAAATCGTCTATTTCGAGGTCAGGCGCGTCGTAGGTGTTAGTCGAAGTGCTTGGTACCTCATCGTCGCCGCTAACCATCGGAGGTTCGAACGTCTCTTCATCTTCGTTGGTTATAATATCAATTTCATGATGTTTCCCCCAGACGTACCCGTCAAGGAAACTGGTCAAAACCGTGTATTTTACTTCTCTATCAGTGTCGCCGAGGCCGAAGAAAACTTGTCCAGGTTTGATGCCGAGGCTGTTCGCTAGGAGGATCATCGTCTGCTGGATGCCCTTCCTCTCAGCTTCGTTCTTCGTTGGGAAGACGCGCGGGGGCATCACAAACGCCCAGGTCTCCACACACGCTGCCTTGACTGTAGTAGAAAAATGGGAGGAGAATAGGGAGGGCTGCGCAAGGTAGGAATGACTTGGGGATGGCGAGGATCGGGGGAATGAGGGATTAGCGTGGATTGGTGAACCAAAGAGGATCGGAGAACGAGGAAAATTTTGGATGAGGAAGGAGATCAGGATGTGGGAGGATTAAGGGAAAAGAGTGGACTGAGGGAGCGCAGAGGACTGTGGGACTAGGACCTGCAGATGAGGTGATTCGTGATGAATGTCCAAAATAACCACCAACACTATTACCATCAAAACAGCCATTGAAACATCTCAACTGGCTCAGTATTACAACTTATAAAAAATTACCACCATTACAAACTTTATGATCATCACTATCACCTACAGCCACGACTACAACTTTCCTTTACTTCTTTAGATATTTCTGCTAAAAAAGAGTTTCAAGAATTGCCACCGACAAAAGGAGGCAGTTTTTGTTTACTGTTCCATGGTTGCAATACAGAGCATTTCCTATCTTGCGAGAGATTACATTAAAAAATACCACGGAGAGAAGCTTCTTTCATTCCACTAGCCCTTTGTTGAGGAGAGTTCTTGTGGCTGTGAGAATCCCAAGGACTTCGGAACATGTGACATGACGTGGCTTCTTTTGAGCTATCCGGGCACGAGAGGACTTGAATGCTTAACATACCTTTACTGCGATAGTTACACATTGCAGTCGCGCTGAACTTCCCCTAAACGTTCGAGATCCCATTGTTCTCATTGCTTGTTCTATAAATGTTCTTCTCATGCCCGTTGTTGCTATCTCGAACGTACACAGGAACTTGGTCCGTTGGTTTCGCTGATACATTGGAGCAAACAATTGCCTGATTCTATTACAGATCACACTCGCTCTCTTCAGCACTGGTTACGTGCAAGTGATGAAGCCATCCTTTCACTTTTTACACCTACGAAACAAGAATACACCTACCCGCTTGGAGTTGCAACAGCCTTTCATCACTCTATATATTCTTTCGAAAAATCTGAAATTGAGTTCCAACCTGTTTACCACACGCCAAGACTACCGACCTCATAATCTGCCTTCGCTTCGCTCTTCTTGAATTTTATGGCTGAAACCCAACAGGAGCTTCTTAACCGTGGAAACATACTAGACCAACTGAGTACCTCATTCTAAATTATTCCATGTCGATTTGGTACTCGCGCGTCTCGACTGCACGTCTCAGTTTCGAGAATACAGCAACCCTAGCAGTCTCTCCACCACTTCGACTACCATCATCACCCGCACAACAAACAAATTCATCACCACCTATAGTGTACCCACAATTTTTGGGTCCATCGACGGTGTTGAGATCGACGCAGTGCTCGTAGAGCAGAGGTAGGAGGTACGACAGTTTCTGCATCACCATGAAGATTCCCGTCAGGCGCTGCCGAATCAACTTCGATTTCAGACTAACCTCGTCGGCACTGGGAGGGTTGCCCGCTTGTACACCAGGACGGTAAGTCCCCATGCCTGAGAGGTGGAAGGAAGAGGACGGAAGTTAGTAGAGGATAGAGGATTAGTATACGGAGATAGAGGGATGGTGTACGGAGATAGAGGGATGGTGTAAGAGGATGAAAGGATGGTGTTAAGAAATGAAACGATGGGGTAAAAAAATTAGAAGGGTGATTATAAGAAGTGGATGGATTGTGGAAAGAGATTGTAAAATGGCTGACGGAGATAATAGGATGGTGGCAAGGAATTGGGAGATGATGGGGGATCGAGGAATAGTGATAGGGATGAAAAGAAGGAGTCAAGGATGGAAGGATAGTGTGTGGGGATAACTGGATGGCGTATGAAGATAAAAGGATAGTGCATGGAGATGGAGGATGGTGTATGGAGATGAAATAAAGGTATATCATAATGATGGTATCACGACTAAACTAATAGCCCATCAGCTTCTGCATATAATGACGATATCAAGACGAAGGTAATAACTAATTCCACGCACCAGCGACGGCGTGACGATGGTAGAGCCTGGCCTCGGTGACGAAGGCGTGGACGACGCAGACGGCGACGCAGCGGCGGCGCAGCAGCGGCGCTGCGAGGTTCAGCGCCGCGCCGGCGCAGCTCATCGCCTGCTTCTTCAGGACCACGTCATCTAGGATACTGAGGAGGGGGGGGGGAAGGTGGGGATAAATTTGGGTAGTATTTAGGGTAAAGAATTTTGGATTAACTTATGAGAAAAAGTTTAGGTATTGGTTTTTGGGGATAAAATTGGGGGAATAAATTGGGGGAATAAATTGGGGGAATAAACTGGGGGATTAAATTGGGGGATTAAATTGGGGGATTAAATTGGGGGAATAAATTTTGGGATCTCAGATGATAAATTTATACTCATAGATATATTTAATGATGGAGAGTAAGATTGCCCGCTGAATATGAAGAGTACCTGAATATTAACCAACACGTGAAGACCCCCTTCATCCTCCCCCTTTATGCTCCCCCTTCCCACCCCTTTTCCTAGGACGTACTTCATCAGCCTGAAGCAGCACAGGGAGAGCCCGTACAGGAAGAGGCCCGTTACGGGCATGAACGTCGAAGCGAAGGGCAGACGTAGGTGCACCAGCGACCTGAACTCCAGCCCGTCCATCGAGTACGTCAGCGGCTGCGCGCACGTCGTGGACGTGGACGTCTTCCGCGCGTCGGTGGCCGTACGTTGTCCCGACGTGTCGCCGCCGTCGTCTTGTAGGCTGTCGGGTGACGGGTGCCACGTCTGAGCCACCCAGACCATCGTCCGCAGCAGCCGCTGCACCCACACCGAGTTGGACTGCGGGGGAGTGAAAGTGGGTAAAAAAGTGGGTCAAGAAAGTGGGTCAATAAAGTGGGTCAATAAAGTGGGTCAATAAAGTGGGTCAATAAAGTGGGTCAAGAAGATGGGTCAAGAAGATGGGTCAAGAAAGTGTGTCAAGAAAGTGTGTCAAGAAAGTGTGTCAAGAAAGTGTGTCAAGAAAGTGTGTCAAGAAAGTGTGTCAAGAAAGTGTGTCAAGAAAGTGTGTCAAGAAAGTGTGTCAAGAAAGTGTGTCAAGAAAGTGTGTCAAGAAAGTGTGTCAAGAAAGTGTGTCAAGAAANAGAGGGTCAAGAAAGAGGGTCAAGAAAGAGGGTCAAGAAAGAGGGTCAAGAAAGAGGGTCAAGAAAGAGGGTCAAGAAAGAGGGTCAAGAAAGAGGGTCAAGAAAGAGGGTCAAGAAAGAGGGTCAAGAAAGAGGGTCAAGAAAGAGGGTCAAGAAAGAGGGTCAAGAAAGAGGGTCAAGAAAGAGGGTCAAGAAAGAGGGTCAAGAAAGAGGGTCAAGAAAGAGGGTCAAGAAAGAGGGTCAAGAAAGAGGGTCAAGAAAGAGGGTCAAGAAAGAGGGTCAAGAAAGAGGGTCAAGAAAGAGGGTCAAGAAAGAGGGTCAAGAAAGAGGGTCAAGAAAGAGGGTCAAGAAAGAGGGTCAAGAAAGAGGGTCAAGAAAGAGGGTCAAGAAAGAGGGTCAAGAAAGAGGGTCAAGAAAGAGGGGCAAGAAAAAGGGGCAAGAAAAAGGGTAAAGAAAGTGGGTTAAGAAAGAGGGTCAAGAAAGAGGGTCAAGAAAAAGGGTCAAGAAAGTGGGTCAAGAAAGAGGGTCAAGAAAGAGGGTCAAGAAAGTGGGTCATGAAAGTGGGTCATGAAAGGGGTTGCATGAGAGTGGGGAAGGAGGCGCCAGGGGAATGCTGGATGAGGGTGCAAGTGGGTGTTGGAAGAGGGTGCAAGTGGGTGTTGGAAGGGGGTGCAAGTGGGTGTTGGAACGGAGGGCAAGTGGGTGTTGGAAGGGAGTGCAAGTAGGTGTTGGAACGGAGGGCAAGTGGGTGTTGGGAGGGGGTGCAAGTGGGTGTTGGAAGGGGCTGCAAGTGTGTGGTGGAGGAGATGCAAGTCGGTGTTGGAAGGGGGATACAAGTCGGTGTTGGAAGGGGGTGCAAGTGGGTGTTGGAAGGGTGTGCAAGTGGGTGTTGAAAGGGAGTGCAAGTGGGAATTGGAAGGGGGTACAAGTGGGTGTTGGGAGGGGTACAATTGGGTGTTGGAAGGGGGTGCAAGTGGGTGTTGGAAGGGGTGCCAGGGGGTGTTGGAAGGGGGGTGCAAGTAGAGGATAGTGGGTGTCGCTACCATTGCAAGGTAGCGGCACCGAGATTTTTGGAGGTAGAGGTAGGTCCAGTCTACCTCCTCGCTACAAGTTCACTTTTCGCGGCATCTTCGTAAGCGTCGCATGCTAGGCGCCGAAGGTGGCGGACCAGCATGACAGTTGGCGGTACCCAAATATAACTACGTATAGGTAACCGGTTACCCCAGGTACTCTCAAGCTTATACCCCAGGTATTCTCAAGCTTAGTTAATTAACCTCGCCTTCGAGGGCGTTGAGGGAGTCCATGATCTGGTCGGCGATGGAGGCCCTGACTGCGAGGTTTCCAAGAACATGGCGGAGGTTGAACGGCAGACTCTCCTGCAGCTGCCGCAGCGCGTGCTCGTGACAAATGCGGCGCTGAGGGGAGGATAGGAAAGAGGTGTTAGGCAAATTTGAGTCCCCTCTGAGTCCTTTCTGAGTCCCAACCCAAAGTCCCCACTAATTACTCAAGAGTATCTAGAGAGTACCCTTAGAACTCCGCAAAATTTCATCAGTCTCCCTTAATCTAATGAGTGGATAACAAGTTCAGCCGTATTACCCCTAGTCTCACATGGCCCCACTCACTAAAGAGGCTTTCCTCCCCCCAATTTCCCCCAGAGTCACACCCGTCGCATGAGGTCCTCGCTATGCCAGACGGGCCGCACGTGGCACGTCTTCGCCGGATATCGGGGGATTTGGTCCACACACGCGTACTGCAGCTGCTGGTACCGCACAGCTCGGGCCTTCATGCTGTGGACCACGACGCTGTGTGACACGATGCTGTGCAACACAGAGCTGTACATCGTGTAGTCGTTTGGTACAGCATCCAGGTGCCTGAACACGGAAATAATATATGATATGGCTGTGCACCGACAACAGTTATTGCAACTAGCCATCAACAGTCAGCGAATATTCATTTTGATCGAATGTATAATGTTTTGCTTTGAGATTCTATGAAAAACATTGATATTCGTTGACAAAAACTGCGTTTGAAGCAGCAAAAAATTAGAATACTGTTCATTGTGAGAAGTCATCAGTTGTTTTAAATCTTCACAAGGTAACAGGTATAAAAGCTTCTCCCCCTTTACCAAATTCCCCCATGACCATCCCCCTCAACCAACTCCGCCATAAACTCCCCTTCACTAACAGGCCTAGCGACCTAATCTTCTGCACTGATACCAATACATCATTATAATAATTATTATTAATACAATATTTATTATTCCTATTAATATTAGTGTTATTGTCATCATTTTTATCAGCAAATCTCACCGATGCAGATTTTCAGTTCGCAGGGTTTGTATCTCCTGAATTAGACACTCCAGTCTCAGCAGCAGGTGGCTAGAGTCCCAAGTGAGGGAGGTGTCCAGGGTGGGGGTGCGGCTCTCCATCAGGGCTGATGAGGGGAAAATGGGTTCAATGAACCAGTCACACCGCTGACGTTAAAATGGATTCAGTGAATCGGTCACACCGCTAACGTTAAAATGGGTTCAGTGAACCAGTTACACCGCTGAAGTTAAATGGGTTCAGTGAACCAGTCACACCGCTGACGTTAAGATGGGTTCAGTGAACAACACGCGTCAGGCGTGGTAAGCCAGCAAATATCTACCATCACCGTGGCCCACATTCACCCCTACATTTACCGAAACATTTGCCCCAACATTTACCCTCACATTTACCCCCACATTTACCGAAACATTTGCCCCAACATTTACCCTCACATTCACCCCCACATTTACCGAAACATTTGCCCCAACATTTACCCTCACATTCACCCCCACATCTACTCCCACATTCACCCTACATTTACCGAAACATTTGCCCCCAACATTTACTCCACGTTCATCCAACATTTACCCCACATCTACTCCCACATTCATCCCCACATTTACCCGCTGCATTATCCCTTACCGTTGCAGCTGTGGAGGCGCGCAGTGAGGCTGAGGACACAGGACATTGCCCTCTGGTGGGTGGAGGCCTCCCAGGTGAGGGGAACCCTCACCAGGCTGAAGTGGGCCCCCGCCACGAACAAGCAGCCCCTCGGGGTGTCGGGGAACAGGCCCTCGATGTTGACGGCTGCACCGTGACATGTGAGGGGACGAATGTGAGGGGAAACAAATTAGAGGAAAAACAAATTAGAGGAAAAAAATTCGAGGGAAAACAAATTAGAGGAAAAACATTCGAGGAAAAACAGATTAGAGGAAAAAAATTCGAGGGAAAACAAATTAGAGGAAAAACATTCGAGGGAAAACAAATTCTAGGAAAAAGAAATTAGAGGGAAAACAAATTCGAGGAAAATCATTTGAGGGAAAACGAATTAGAGGAAAAACGTTCGAGGGAAAACAATTTAAGAGGAAAAACAAATTAGAGGAAAAACAAATTAGAGGAAAAACAAATTAGAGGAAAAACAAATTAGAGGAAAAACAAATTAGAGGAAAAACAAATTCGAGTAAAAACAAATTCGAGGGAAAACAAATGTGAGCGGAAACAAAAATAGAAGGAAAAAATAGTTATACAAACGTGAAGGAAGAATGAGTGAATGGAACAAAAGACAGGAAGGAATAGTAATTTAAACAATAGCAAGGAAAATTAGAATTTTATGATTGGAATTATAAAAATAATTCTGATCCAAATAAGTAAATACAGCCGCAACTACTATCCTACTAATTACGCTGAACAAGGTAAGTAAGATTTTCATGAACAGAGCAAAGTTTTATATATATGATCCTTATACTTATATTTTACGGTAAATTCCTAGGCTAAGATCAAGTTTAAGCATCATCCAGCATCACATAGCATCACATAGCATCACATAGCATCACATAGCATCACATAGCATCACATAGCATCACATAGCATCACATAGCATCACATAGCATCACCTAGCATCACATAGCATCAC
>NW_025943230.1:34895-52862 GCF_000764305.2 Hyalella azteca | reverse complement strand
GCATTGTGATCACCGAATGCGCGAATTTCTAGTATTTTTTGATGAGTGATTTGGTTTGCTCAATACCAGGCTCCGTTTATCCCTCTCGAAAAACTATAAAGAAAATAAATATTAATAGTTTTATAGAAATTTCGATTAAAATTAATTCTTTCGGGATTGTTCCAAATTCATTCATTCATAGGTGGCCAAATTTGGCAAACCAGACTTTTTTCAGTTCTCATCTCCGTGACTATATTTTCAATTGCACGGGAAAAGCTAAAGTGTTCAAATGTTGTAGTTTGAATCTAAACAATTCAATTCTATGAATACCTGCTGCTGACCAAAAAAATACTGTCTCGCTCTTCTCTCTACTATTACATACTTAATTTGCTCAACAATGTGGTGGAATATTTTTCTTGTGTTGTATAGAATATAACGACAAATATGATGAAAAATTCTGTTGTTAGTTGATTTAGAACTTCATTTCGTCTTATTTAGAATCCGACCATTTCAGCCGGACAAGGTGACCTCGTTGTCACGACAAGTACCATTTTCCTTGATCTAGTAATTTGCTTCACGTTCATACGAATAGCTCCGCAGAATACTCATTTGTCTTTTAAGTAAAAAAATTAATTTGGTGTTCAATCATGCAGTAAATAATTGGTCTCAAAACAGAGTGGTAAAAAATAAATTGCAAGCATGACTAACCGCGGGCATAGCGTGCAGCGAAACCCAACAGCGCTAACACCAACATATATTTGCAAATCAGGATCCGTTAGGTTGCGGGAGACTAACTCAGACAAATAAACAACTGACCTTGAAGATCCGATTAAGAAATTCATAACGACCAATTAACGTATCTAATCCTCAACGATGTTTTATTTGCCATTAACTTTTAATACTCTACATCAAATTTACAGCCATATAATTTCTTTGTGCAATATTGAGCGCATTACTGATATTATTATGCAAATAATTTTTGTACAAGCAGCTTTATGACGTACCTCATGGCAGGATCATTCATTCACTTCTTGTCAGTACGTAACACAGAGACAGAAAATGCAAGACTGTCTTAGACTGGAATTTGTTGCGTTAAATTTAATCCAGAAAAATAACCAGCTACACTCACACGAACTGACCTGTGACTCTCCGTAGCACGGCTAGGGCGGCCGGGCATCTGGGGCCATACTTTCAAAACTCGCTAAGTAAACGTAAGTACTTACGCTCTATTTTCTTGTCTATGATTGGTCGATTCTACTTGAAAGGCCGTCAATGATTGGCTGATGAACTTACGAACACTTAACTTTTTTTGAAAGTATAGGCCCAGGTATTCATACGCCATATTATGTTAGTCGGTAATAATCCAGTTGTTCTTGTACAAATTATTTTCTGAGTTATATAGTACGATACGAAATTTTCTTTACATTAGAGATAAAAAGACCATGAAACTAATATAGATGAATCGATTTAATTTGGTAAAATTTTCATCTCGTTTTTCTATTTGATGTTTTGATGAGCAAATTATGGCGTCGGTAACACATTGTTTTACGCATTTCGCTACAACTTTACTATAATCGGGTGGTAAATAATTACACAATAATCATATAACCAGACGCTTTAGCTTACCTTCTCCAGTGAAAGCCTCAATGAAGATCGCGGNATAAAATGACGAAAAATTCAAGATGCCTTCGCTCGAAAAACCTATTCTAAAACAAAACGGAATATTGAATACGCGGTTTAGATGTGTATGAGATATAAATTAATCATGGAGTAGTAGAAGCAAGAAAATTTAGAATAGATATAATGAATATATCACTGAAAAAATGGAAAAGGCAACGACATGACAGCAGAAGAAAATACCGAGTATTAAAACATTGAATTTTGTTTTCCTGTTGCTCGTACATATTTCTATATAGTTTTCCAGCTCAAACGAATCAACACTGAAGAGCGAGCCTCAATTCATCCATATAGTTTAGTTTCGCAATACATAATAAATCATTCTTGCTCTCTCGGGATTCGCTCCAGCCCCAGGCAGAGAATTATGTCGAAGAAAAGAAAGGGAAGTATACGAGTATGGCTCTGATAAATAACTGCTCTGACGTACAGGCTTTGGCGACAAATAAGTCAAAAATACTTCTAAGAAGCTGCCAGAACGTAGCGGTAATAAAGAAGATATTGCAATGGGCCAATGGCTATGATTTATGAGAATCTGGGAAGCTTTTAATAAAACCTGAGATGGAAACGAAAACTGATTGAGAAAGATTGCCAAGTACAATCGAAAAAATATATAAAAAACAATTTCCGGAAGACAGCCATCTATATAAGCAGTGACTTGGTAAGGAAAGCCAAAAAATTTCAATTTTTTGTAATTGAATATGACCGGCTTAGAACTTATTATTGAAAAAATTATTATTATTATTATTATTATCATTATTATTATTGAAAAGGTGTTAAAAACAAATATTTAGAATTATTTTCCGTAATGGACAGGCCATGCACTGTTACATGGTTCAGCGAATGATAGGTGAGAAATCAAAGCGATATAAGGAGGCTAGGTAAATCAGGGCGATATAAGGAGGCTAGGTAAATCAGGGCGATATAATTAAAGAGACAAAGTGGGAGATAAAGTCGGCGCAAGCAGACAAATCCACTCAATGTAAATACATCTGTTGTCGAGCGTGCGATAGATGGCACTAGAAATTGTACAACAGCGAGCTTCTCTAACTCTGATCCTTAATGTTGCTTGTTTTATACGCGACTGCATCGTCCGCAGAGAACACAGCTCCTCTATATCTGCTGCCCAATGCCCAAAGAAGTGAATTTTTTCTAAAGTCCATTACCATNTTCCATTTTGGGTAAAAAACACTGTTTCAATATTAGGCTTCAGTAGCTTGTCTTTCATGTATCAACTGATGAGGGAAAACATAATTTCTTTAAGTTACCGAGATACAAAGCTAAAAAACAAATAGAAGAAGCGTATTGTATGCATTTATGTACGAGGCAGGAGCTTCATTAAGTCTTCATGCATAGACAAGAAGGCATGAATAAATTTCTATTCATAAGAAGGCGCAATATTTAAGCACGGCAAGTCGTGTCCCGCAATAATGGAACTTATAACAAGGACTCTGCACGGAAATTCCCTCCGGACTCCAGGAATTCCCTCTTGAATGAATCGCGGTCCCACACGAGCGCGCTGGACCTGCCCGTGAATTTCTGCACTGCTTAAATTCTTGCGGATAACGGACAAGCTCAGCGAAGTACTTTGAACACGGCTACAAAAAAAAAATCAAGTAATTCTCTTACTTTTTTCCTCTCTACGAACCGTCATCTTTGGCTACTCGAGTGCAAGCGAAAAATTTCTGATGTGAGAAAATTTTGTGCTGGCATCCAAAGCAATTTTAAGCACGGAGTGCATTTAAAAATTGCACTAATTTTTAAGCACTGGGTGCTTTAAACGGATGGCATGGAGTGCACTAAATTCTAAAGCGCGGTGTGCTTTAAAAAGTAGTGCACTTGATGGGAAAAACGATATTAGCCATCAGCGAGCGATCATCGCTCAGCTACGAAAAGAGCATCAATAATACGACCTTCATTTTTCAATACCGAAATACGCCTTGTGTCGCTCAGTACCTGCTTGAGAGTTGTTCGCTGGCCAGTCGCTGGCCGACGATCTACCCACTTCAACCCACCATGATTTTGTACAGGGGCAATGGACGCGATCGAGCGTTGACCAGGAGGGCGGTAGCAAATTTGAGGCGGTCGTTAAGGACGAGTTATGAGCTCAAGGCTTTACTCCGGAATTTAATATTGAACGCCATCAAGACCTTTATCGACTACACAATGGGGCTCGCCATGCCTCTCCCTCGCCTCAACGAGGCAGCAAAATCCACAAAGAAGCGTTAAATGAAACCTTGGCCACAGCGGGACTGTTCACGGCTATATTGACGGCTGGCAGCGTGTTTGGTAGCGGATTTTAAATGCAATTAGCCGTGCGAGAGATTCTTTCTTATTTATCTGGCACATATGTACTTATTCTTATTTATATTTTAAAGTGATATGTAAGTTCACAGCCGAGTTTTTCTGTTATTTCATGGTGTTAGAGATCGAAATTTATTTCGTGTAGGGAAATTTTTTCTTCCACGTAAGAATACACATGATTTTTAATTTGGGTTTTAAGCCACCTTTGACGTGACCTAGTATAAGAATTCCTAATACGTGTTTTCGTCCAAGACTCCTTCTCAGAGGTACGGTCTCTGTGGTGGAATTTTATCCTGCCCAATTAATTCATGTTGATCAAATTATTTACTTATAAAAACGGGGCGTCATGGACGAGGAGTTCCTGTACTATATGATTTATCATTTGGGTTTTAAGCCACCTCTGACGTGACTTTCCAAGTTTATCCGAAAGTTTCCAGCCGAGTTTATCCGTTGATTCCCGGTGGTAACGATAGATTTATTTCGTGTAGGAAAACTTTTTCTTCCACTTTAGAATACTTATGATTTATCGCTTGGGTTTTAGCCACCTTTGACGAGACCTAGTTAAGGAATTCCTAATACGTGTTTTGTCCGAGACTCCTTCTCAGAGGTACGGCCTCTGTGGTGGAATTTTATCCTGCCCAATTAATTCATGTTGATCAAATTATTTACTTATAAAAACGGGGCGTCATGGACGAGGAGTTCCTGTACTTGACATAAGGACAAATAAGTGCTTGATTTGTGGTTTTCTTAGCGATCGTGAATAGTATTGTTAATGAATGCTCCTTTTATTTTACTGTACTCTTGCTCCATATTCTGCGTTTAAATTCTCTCGATTATATCTCTAATTTAAATTTGTGTTTATTTGCACTTCTAAGAAAGATCCTGAAGTCAGAGTCAGCCAGTAATAAAGAAAATGAAAGAAGTTTTACATGAGGCTTAATAGGGGGCTAGAGGACCAAGCGAACACACTTTTTATGTATTGTTTATTTTGTGCTTGAATTTTGCTTGATTATCGCAAATTTTCTTATAGCATATATTCATTCTTTCCATAAATTATACAAGATATTATCACCGGTTTAATGTCTGTTGTCACTGCAGGTTTTTCCTATAGATATTTGAAATGATGCCTGATGACGTTTGATAATTTTACTAATAACTAGTTACAATAACACTCGGTCATAAAAGTCTGATAGATTTCGACGCACATTTTCTTGCGTTCTGAAAACTGGTTAACCGCGCATAATATTTTCGCAAGTATTTCTAATTTATGTGCTAAAGCCGTTACCAACGATGCAGATTGGGGTACAATCTTCAAGCAATCATGAACTCAGTTTGTTAACGGAAAGTTCAATTTATTAACATCACAAAGCCAGAAAATTTTTGAACGATACAAAACACGAAGCTAGAACGATACGATACATAACAGATTATGTAAAAAAACTCGGCTAAGCGAAAACCGATCTGCATTTCTTTGAAAGAAATGCCGGAGCCTCTTACATTTACCTACCCTGGACGCAGTCTTGAGACATGAAAACTATTATTGTGAAAAATTAAGAGCTCATCACAAGGAAATGATATGAAAAAATTGCAAAAAAATTCCACTGCAATACTGTTATACTGTTAATTTTAGGACAAGCCTAACAATAATTTGCTCGGTAGAATTTCATAATGCAATTTCATTTCATGTTTATTCTGCATATCCTACAAATTGTAGGATATGCAAAATAAACTATTCTTTGAGGCTATACAGGATGCCTTATTTCCCCAGACAATCGAGTCCATTCACATGCTAAGTGTAATCCTTTTTGAAACCTTGATATGAACGTTAATTCAAATCAATTTCAACTTCAAATTAAACCAACCGGTCTTTATGCTTATCTCATTAACTGTCAGTTCTACTTTTGCGGTACCGTTTTCACGAGCCTCCATCAAACCCGTTATAAAAAAATCAAAGCGCGTTGGTAATAGTTTGTAACTCAATCATCCTACCGGTTCGCTACCTTGCATCCAACATGCATTCGCGTCTCTCCATCAATTTTAAAAATTAAAATTATATTGGATTTTCGTATTCGCTCTCAATTACCGGACATCAAACAAAACGACGAAAGCCGGACTTTGTTCCCGTTAATGACGAATCCTGTGCAATTATGACGGGCATTTGGACACAGCAACGTATTGCTTCGTATCTATTTTCCTATCTTCTCGACGATGATTCTCACCATATCATGTGACTTTATTCTTGCCTAAACGTAATGCGACGAGACGGTCAAATTTCATTACGAGAAACTTGCTAGTGGCCTCAGAGTCCCATCTCTTCCAGGGACATGCAGATTTAGGCTTGGTTCACACTATACTGCCGGGCACGTGCCAGGCCGGTGTGAAACATTAAGTAAAGAAATAATAAACGGTCACGGGCCGTCTTCACTTCAGTCCGATCACGGGCCGTTTTCACTTCCGTTCCTTTCATGTCACATGCCATGCCAGTCACCGTACAACGTCTATACCGAACAGACGATGGGGGCCGGTATGGATATTTTTAATTTAGTATATTCGCTCAAATCAGGTATGCTGAGCTGACAATCTGGTATATCCGGAAATAAATATTTGGTAACGCCGCGGTCACGTCTCGGTCAAATATCTTTTGTCTAGATCGTGACTGTACCGTGCCTGCATGGTATAGCCCCAATCATTCTTTTTATGATAGATAAAGCTTCCTCCTGAGAAATAACGCGCCATCGTTTTTTAATTAGAGGGTGAAATGTTCATGAACAAACTGGAGACTGATTGATGCTTTACCATCTTGTTTTGTTGTTCATCGTGCATGCTCGGGAGTATAGGATGAGGTAAATATTTTTCTAGTTATTCTTGCATTAACGCCCCCTTTTCAAGAGAGATGTCAATTGTTTCTTGAATTGACACCGTCCTAAATACCGTTTCAGTTTCTCCTCCAGGTCACGTCATGCCTTACTCCGAACGTTCGACGAGCTGCATCGGATAAACTCTCAACATTTTGCTAATATCCCAGAAACCCCTGAAATAATTAAGCTTTCGAAAAGTTAAAAGCGGATATTTCTAACCACAAGCTCAAAACTCATGATTTTGAGCGGCTTAGAGGCCAGAGTTCACGAGACCTATTCGGAAAATACTTCAAGACTTCGAAATCGTATTGATTTATATACGGGGTATATTGCACTGAATTTATATTTTTTGTATTGTACTTTAACTTCAAGTTGTGTTGTTTGTAAGCGCGACGAGCAATGAAGTTTAACTTCTGTAACCTCGCAGCTTAATGTTGAAAATTATTATCGGTATCATCAACTTTGGCTCAAAGCAACCAGTGAAACATTTCACTTCAAAAGCCGCGCGGGTTCATATCTCACTAGAATATTTGCAGCTAAACATCCGCTTGGTTTGTAAAGAAGACGAGGGAAATATTGCGGCAGCCATTATGAAGATTTTGGCGTGGCACTTAACGTGGACGGGGCGTGTATTAATACGAGGACCTTGCCTAAGCTAATTTAGTTTAGTGCCCCAGCGATAGCACTCGAGGAGCGCATACAGTACCTTCTTAATGCTGCCTGCGTAGCGCGCGGCTGAGAGGGGGTGAACTTGCCTGACTGGCGGTGAACAAGCTTGTCATAAGTCGAGTAAATGAAGATATGTTCGCCTGTACTTAAGATAGTGGGGCTATCTTTAATAGGGGATGATCATGCCTGACTGGCGGTGAACAAGCTTGTCATGAGACTAGTAAATGAAGATATGTTCGCCTGTACTGAAGACAGTGGGGTTATCTTTAAGAGGGGATGGACATACCTTTCTGTTGGTGAACAAGCTTGTCCCATATTTAGAGGAGTAAGGGAAGATATGTTCGCCAGTTCGGAGGAAGGTTTTTGAGATAAATGAATACCCAAAGCCCATCATAGCACCTATTTCAATCGGAAAACTGGTGTCATTTAAGAATAATTCGGAAATAATTTTGGGTCCTTTCTGCACGAGTGATTAAATGACGTTTTTGATCATTATTTTGACGTTTCGACATAAGCCGTTCAGTTTGCTATTATACTTAAAATCTACTATCCTCAGTTTAAGCTGCGAAATTGACGCTCATTTACAGATAATTTAGACGACACTCACAGTCCATACCTCAATTTTCTGCTAACATTTGCATAAGCCATATTATTACGCATCCAGACTGCACCGGAGCACATTAATAGATTATTACTACAGTACTTAACCTTGGTTAACGCTTTTTCCAGAATTTCGTTTCTATCTCTCAGGAAACATCTCATCTCTTATATCAGAATCATATCAAGTTCAGTTCGCCTGATAGATACTAATAGCAGAATAGTAATTTACTTAAGTAAAACAGGTATCGTGGGCAAAGCAAAGAACACGCAGGAGGTAACTGCTCTGGCTACATGGAGTTCAGCTTAGTCAAAAATTATAAATTTCTCTCTTGATAGAACTCACAAATAATACAAGTACATTATTCACGTCAGATTACTCCTTATATCCATCTGTAAATGCGATCTTCTTCGTAATTTCCACAGCTGCCACAATCTTTCAGACGGAACATTCTGGAGAATATGTCACTATTATTATTATATCAACTTAATTTTACATTCAACAATCTCTGAAATACAAGTATTACTAGGACGACATCGTCCTTGCCATGATAAAAGTAAAATAGGTACTAATATCATTGGTCTGCTTATATCGCAAATTCACCGCAACTTTTTGAATTGATGATGAAGCAGGTCGCAGAACCGTTATCATGAAGATATAGTGAATTTGCGTGGCATCTACTTCGCATGTTAATTAATTCTTGATGATAGAATAATACTTACAAATATCTGTACACTAACACAGGTCTCAACATTTTCTGTTGATGCAATCAACTTATAATTTTCGAATAAAAGAAAATAGATCTCATTCACATGAATACAATGGTAATTATATTTGAGTCATTCAATACGGATTATAACTTTTCAGAGTTGATTGCAGGGATTTAGACTCCTTTCCGTTGATGCAACGCGCTTATCTGTGCTTTTGAAAGACGCCGATGGCATCATCTCCTGGCATGACGCCGACATCAATGTCTTTTCTCATCAGTGTGATGCACGCTCCGCTCGGAGTATCAAACGAGATTTGCAAAGCGAAATTCCGGCATCAATTTTTTCTGATTCGAAGCGGCAGCTAGGGCGATTGAACAAAGCGTCGACGCACTTGCTATTACAGCGTCAACTTCACGAGAAACTTGAATAATCTCTACGCTCTCAGTATGCAATTTTATACGTAAACCTCCAATCAGCTACTCGAAATGTTCGATCTATCTGCACCGATGACGATATTTTTACATCTCTTAACCCGCTCACGAGTTTTTTCTTACCTTTGTGTGCAACAAAGTATCGAGGAAGCGGCAACGAAATCTAGCGTTGCCATCAGCCGGCGACACGTGCAACACACGCAGTTCCCCCGTCGACAGCATGTGGTGCTTCCCATCTACGAGGAAAACACGAACTGATTATAAAGATCGAAGAGAAAACTGAATTTACATTGATACGAAGCGATGCCGAAAATCAAATTGGTCGTGATTATCATCTGTAAGCGACGACAAATGGCGCAAGCGACGAGACATGCGAGAGCAGCAACAAGATGAATGCGGGAGTTAGTGGAGAATTGCTGTTCTACACTCACAAGAATGAATGGGTCACATAGTCCAAATCATAACACACTTTCTTATCCAAAGCTCATGTACAGAGCGGACAAATACTACTCGTACAAAAAAAGCTGAAGAAGAAAGTAAAGATTTATTTACAAAATGATCCTCAATATATGAGGCAGCTTAGTTTGCTTGACGCAATGGTTAAATGTTGACACAAAAGCATGACAAAAGTCTCTGTATTATCTCCAAAGCTGGGCAGCGCTACTTTGAAATGTAGCGGTGCAACCGCTACCGCTACATAATCTAAATGTAGCGGGCGCTACCGCTACCGCTACACCCACTAGATTGTAGCGAGCGCTACCGCTTCCGCTACAGTAAAATGTAGCGCCGCTACATTAGCCGCTACAATGGCCAAAATTATTGGAAATCTCTAAATATTTATTGTTCCGCTATTGGGATTTACGCATTAACATTTAATGATAATAAAACATGTTTAAAACATATAAATGCAACTTTATTGCAATTAACCTAACCGAACCAGTACGGGTTAGATACAGTAAATAAAAGTTGCAGTTATTTTTACAACACTTCTCTTTAACTTCACTTCTTGTTTGTTTGTTTGTTTGTTTGTCTGTCTGCTACAAATCTTATAATTGATTTTTAGTTTTTAGCACACTTCTACCTCTCCAATCGTTCTGAAATTTTGCAAACTTGCGTAAAGTTGGAGACAATGCATGAATCAATTGACAGAATAAATATATTTGAAAATTAAAAAAATTATATTTTTGATATTAAAAAAATTTGAAAAAAAAATTGTCTGCTACATATCTATCATCGTAAGATGATAAGATGAAAGACCGACCCATTACCTTCCAAGATGCACGATGAGCAGAATACCCTAAATTTATCTCACGCCATTTGCTTCGGATAATTTCCCAAAGGATCTATGAATCCATTATCCGTTCTTTAATAATTTCCGAGCTTGCTACGATAACGAGCTCACCAATTCAATGCGCCCACGGGAGCTCTTGCTCTTTTAGAGCTCATGTCGTGAGTGCGTGCTGTATTTATATACCTACTACAGTCTTCCTGAGTTCATACCAGGTAAATGATTTGCCTAGCTTGTTAACAACGCATATGACCGATGGCTTTAATATTTTTACATTAATTTGTCACAAAACTTCATCAATTAAGACAATCGAAGCAGTCGTTCAACTATATATTTATTTTGCTAATCGAATTCTCGAACCTAAATTCCATTAAAATGAAGCATATTTATCCAAAAAATCTATCCAATAAAATCTTACTCTTAGGTTATTACAATAGTTACAAGCCCTTTTACTAGGGTGATTATTTTGTGAACATAGCTAGCCCCTTGCTAAGGCGATCATTATGAGCCCCTAACTAGCCTTTTACTAGGGTGGTCGCAATTTGCAGCTAACTAGCCCTGTACTAGGGTGAATGCTGCAACGTCGGGCAGGAAAGTAACTCAATTAATATTCAGATGCAGAAACGAGCATCTTTTCGATCTAAAAACAAATGACTTGCTCCTAAGCTTCACTAAGTCCCGAAGTGGACGCTAATCCACACTCGGCGCGCCTGATTAGCATTCAGCCAAGTCCACACAGATGCTCCAGGCAATCCCATGCTCAGAGTGTCGCTAAATTTTTAGGCGGTATTTACCTTGCGACTAAAATCGAGTTCACAGAGAAACCGTTGGAAAATTTCATAAAATTTTGACTCCATCCTGTGACCAAAATGACCTGTTTTTCTGGCCCGAGATCTGCCGGAAAAAATCTACAACATGACAAGCTCCATATGTTTAAGCCGAAAATTTTGTTTCCAGAAAAGGGCCGTAAATTTGTCCGAGACGTCAGAATGAAGCATTTATTATCATAAGTTCTGCTTTTCCAGTAACTGGCTTGCTGCAAATATTTCAGCCGTTACAATGTGAGGGTTATAGTCGTGAACGTGAACAAAGGTCGTGGTCCCAGTTTGTTCTCTTCGCCTGCATACTTTAGTGGAAGAGCTTACATGTGCTCGGCGACCAGCAACGCGTACAGCATAACACTCGTAACAAAATATTGTTGGCTGCATTCCGAAATGAAAAATCCTCAGTAGTGGCCCAGAGTTTCCAATTTGCGCCTCCCTTGCAAATTTTTGTCCATTCATTCTGGTGTTAAGAGTAAAAAACATACTTTCCAACTTGGTGATTCCTAAAGAAGCACGTCACATATAAGAGACACCAGTCGAGCACTTCACGATGTTGACGTTGTGCAAGTAATAAAATATTTATCTCATTATGTATATTTATTAACCGACCATCACATCTCTTTTTCTGACCTAAGCTAAGTCTCCCTATTGATGTAGCTTCTGAATGATCCTAGAGTTCATTGTCCCTATCATCTCTAATTAAGCCAATTAGTTGCCAGAAGTCTCGAACATTTGTGCTCATTAATGAGGCTCTTACTAACTCGATTTAATTGGAAATGTTTTCTGTTCACCAGTTAATTATATATTTCTCCCATCTTCCAAATAAATATTTATATCTGGGTTACCTAATTAGGTAAACCTCGAAGTGCTTTACTTCACACTGCGCGTACTTCACGCTAATGAGCTAACGTCCCGGGCTTCACTTTGCAGTATAAACAAAGAGATCCATTTTAAGTGGAATAAAACGTAAAACTAATCTCTGTCTTGTCCTGCTCAATGAAACAAAGAAATCCTGTATAGCCCTGTCAGTGGAACATAACGTTATTTTGATGGTTGTTTACTGTTCCAAGAAGGTAGCACTGAGGCCGGCAGCTAATAATCTTGTCTGTAGAGAAAATTGTGCCTCTATGAGCTAACGTCCCGATCTTTATATCGTAGCATAAACAATGAAATTTACTTTAAGTGGAATTAAACGTTAACCTAATTTCTGTCTTGTCCTGCTCAATGAAACAAAGAAATCCTGTATAGCCCTGTCAGTGGAACATAACGTTATTTTGATGGTTGTTTTGTACTGTTCCAAGAAGGTAGCACTGAGGCCGGCAGCTAATAATCTTGTCTGTAGAGAAAATTGTGCCTCTATGGTTCTATCGAATATAACATGAAATGATTTTGGACAAGAGTTTCGTTAAATTTGATTACATGTACTTCATTCTAATGTTCACGCTACCGGAACTCCGGTATTTTTTGAAGCCCTTGAGTTACAAAACAATCGAGGTTAATTAAATGCTTCCAAACAATATCTTAAGCAGCAATAAATGTAATATTTTCTGTTAGCCCGTTGACGCATCATATTTTATTCATGTGTAAGGTAGAATCAGTACTAGTTACCTAATGTTAACCGTCGTTAGGTGTTCACTTCATTTTTAGTAATATATTAAAAATATTAGTTTCAATAATATATTTTTAATATTTTGACTTTTTTGATAACATATTTCAGGAGCAGAAAATATCAAATAAACTAATTTATTTATTGCAATAATTTATCGTATCCGTAAATGTGCCTCCCATATACGAATAAAGAGTAAAATATGACGTGCGGTTTAGATGGGTAAAAAATGAAAAGTTATTTATATAACAGCTGCGCAAATTTCAGTAGATAAATTTACGGGAATTCTTCATGACCTTAGACCATTTATCAAGTGGTTAACTTCTTGATTGCGTAACTAGAGTCGCTAGAGTTACCCTCTTCCTTATACAGGTCGAACGGAAGACTAGAAAATATAACTCAGTACTCACTGCAGTGAGTGACAGAGAGCGCATTTTCTCGTCGACGAAAACTTGAGGTCACGGACAGACGGACAGACGGACGAACGGACAGACAGACAGACAGACAGACGGACATGGCGAGCACAATAGTGAATTTTTTCCATAAATGAGAAAATGCGCTAACAGAGGTCAGGTGTCGTCCCTAAACAATGGGACTTGAAGAGCAGAAATTAGTTACGGAACCAATCACTGAAAATTTTGCAAAGTGGGTGAAGATTGTAATGGGAAATCGAGCGCAATCTCGATCGAAACAGGCCCTGCGGCAGCCTCGTCCTCCACTAGACCACGAGGCTCGAGTTCCGTCGTATTTATACATGCAACCTTAGATGAATTTAATGCATCAAACGCTTAGAAATAACGTGCCATCGTTCGGTAATTAGAGGGTGAAATGTTCATGAACGAAATGAAGACTGATTGATGCTTTACCATCTTGTTTTGTTGTTCATCGTGCATGCTCGGGAGTATAGGAAGAGGTAAACATTTATTCTAGTTATTCTTGCACTAACGCCCGCTTTTCAAGAGAGATGTCAATTGTTTCTTGAATAATTATTTTCTAAATACCGTTTCAGTTTCTCCTCCATGTCACGTCATGCCTTATTCCGAACGTTCGACGAGCTGCATCGGATAAACTCTCAATATTTTGCTAAAATCCCCGAAATCACTGAAATAATTAGGCTTTCGAAAAGTTAGCAGCGGATATTTCTAACCACAAGCTCAAAACTCATGATTTTAAGCGGCTTAGAGGCCAGAGTTCTTCAATAAAATTCGGAGCCAAATGCTGAAGGATTTCCGCCACTAATCTTGCTGGCCTTCGTATCAGGACCTCACAATAAGGCTGAGAATAATGAACCGATGCCAGTAAATAAATAATCAAAACATGAACTTGTCTGTCCTTTGTAACTTTGTTTCGTGCCTTGTGACTGTGATGAATTAAAATATCAATGACAAACCAACAATATCGTTTTTCTAAATGTCTTTATTGTTTTTACCGATGCCATTTTAGATATTTATTTATGAAAATCAGTCAGAACATTTCTCAACTTTTGCAGCGAATCAAGCCCTCGTCATTCCACTGAGTTTGCTGTATGTTTTATCAAACTCTTTCCGCCAACTTCCCGCTGAGTTTTAAATGCAGGAAAATATTTAATTTGTGAAGCTATGCTGGTTTTTGTTTTCTACTTTATTCGGATACCACGAGACCTATTCGGAAAATACTTCAAGACTTCGAAATCGTATTGATTTATATACAGGGTATATTGCACTGAATTTATATTTTTTGTATTGTACTTTAACTTCAAGTTGTGTTGTTTGTAAGCGCGACGAGCAATGAAGTTTAACTTCCGTAACCTCGCAGCTTATTGTTGAAAATTATTTTCGGTATCATCAACTTTGGCTCAAAGCAACAAGTGAAACATTACACTTCAAAAGTCGGTTGGGTTCTTAGGGTTATCTTTGAGCGAGGATGAACATACCTGTCTGATGGTGAACAAGCTTGTCATAAGACGAGTAAATGAAGATATGTTCGCCTGTACTTAAGACAGTGGGGTTATCTTAAGAGGGGATGGACATACCTTTCTGTTGGTGAACAAGCTTGTCCCATATATAGAGGAGTAAGGAAAGATATGTTCGCCAGTTCGGAGGAAGGTTTTTGAGATCAGTGAATACCCAAAGCCCATCTTAGACATAAGCCGTTCAGTTTGCTGTCATACTTAAAATCTACGATCCTCAGTTTAAGCTGCAAAATTGACGCTCATTTACAGATAATTTAGACGACACTCACAGTCCTTAACTCAATTTTCTGCTAACATTTGCATAAGCCATATTATTACGCATCCAGGCTGCACCGGAGCACATTAATAGAATATTACTACAGTACTTAACCTTGGTTAACGCTTTTCCAGAATTTCGTTTCTATCTCTCAGGAAACATCTCATCTCTTACATCAGGGTCATATCAAGTTCAGTTCGCCTCATAGATGTAAGTTTGAATTCAGACTTTATTTACAAGTTTACGTTTCTGCGAAAGTTCAAAATGAAATAAATAAATAAAACACTCAAGTTGATACTAATAGCAGAATCGTAATTTCCTTAAGTCAAACAGGTATCGTGCGGGCAAAGCTAAGAACACGCAGGAGGTATAACTGCTCTGGCTACATGGAGTTCAGCTTAGTCAAAAATTATAAATTTCTCTCTTGATAGAACTCACGAATAATAATAGTACATTATTCACGTCAGATAACTTTTTATCCATCTGCAACTGCGATCTTCTTCGTAATTTCCACAGCTGCCACAATCTTTCAGACGGAACAATCTGGAGAATATGTCACTATTATTATTATATCAACTTAATTTTACTGTCAACAATCTCTGAAATACAAGTATTACTAGGACGACATCGTCCTTGCCATGATAAAAGTAAAATAGGTACTAATATCATTGGTCTGCTTAAATCGCAATTTCACCGCAACTTTTTGAACAGATGAAGGAGCTGCATGATCTCAGAACCGTTATTATGAAGATATGATGAATTTGCGTGGCATTTTCTTCACGTATAAATTCTTGATGACACAATAATACTTACAAATATCTGTACACTAACACTGGTCTCCAAATTTTCTGTTGACGCAATCAACTTATAACTTTTAACTAAAGAAATTAGATTTCATTCACATGAATGCTTTGTTAATGATAGTTGAGTCATTAAATACTGATTATAACTTTTCAGAGTTGATTCCAGGGATTTAGACTCTTTCCGTTGATGTAACGCGCTTATCTTTGCTTTTCCAAGACTCGATGGCATCATCTCCTGGCATGACGCCGACATGAATGTCTTTTCTCATCAGTGTGATACACACTCCGCTCGAAGTGTTAAACGCAATTTGAAGAGCGAAATTCAGGTACAATTTTTTCTGATTCGAAGCTGCAGCTCGGGTGATTGAACATAGCGTCGACGCACTTGCTTACAGCGCCACCTTCACGAGAAACTTGAATAATCTCTACGTCCTCCATATGCAATTATACACGTAAACCTCCAATCAATTGCTCGAAATGTTCGATATATCTGCACCGATGACGGTATTTTTACATTTCCGGACAGGTTCGATCACGAGTAACTTATTACCTTTATGCGCAAGCGTCATCACCTGCAAAATCCTGCTTCGTATCATAATCATAATCAGTATAGTATCATAGTTAANTTAAACGAAAAATCTAATCAATTGCTCATAAAGTTCAAAAATTGATCAACATACGGTATTGATTGATACGGTGTCAACATACGGCAATTCATTGATATCATTTTAATTTTATTTTTCAATATTAAAGTCCGCAAAACATGGACTAAAACTTCTACAAAATAATAATAGTTAGAACAATATGGTTGCCAACAACAGACCGCGACTCGGTTGTGGGGAGCGGAGATTTGGTGAGAATAGCGCGAGATAGTGATAGAATTGTGTAAATTTTACTGTCCTTACTATCTTCTATTGCAATATAGATAATTGCGGCCACATGAAAAAAAACGTCAATAAAGCTTACAAAAAAAAATCAGCTGTGGTCGGAGTGTCAATTATAGTCATTGTCATTAACGGACTATGAAAGACGAAGCTGATATTCGTGGCCAAACTTGGCTCGTTGTAATCAAGTAGCGTTTATTTATTAAAAAAATCACTGTCATTACGGTTAGTGATGCTAACTGCAGAATAATGAGTCTAATTGCAAGGAAGCTGCAACACGTGTAGAGCATATCACGAGTAATGCGGAGAAATAATCTACACGGATGTATAATACGAAATATGGAGAATTTATGTTCGATACTGAGCAGTCATATTCAATACGAAACTTTTATATTCAATACGGAGCAGTCATCTTCAATATACGGAATTTTTATATCCAAAACAGAGCAGTCATCTTCAATACGAAACTTTTATATTCAATACGTAGCAGTCTTCAATATATGGAATTTTATTATTCAATACGGAGCAGTCATATATATAGAGCTGTCTCGCTTAAAAAACAATTTAAATACCATGCTTAATTCATTAATAAAGCTCTTGGACGACAACGCTAAACCTGCCAAACTTTTGAGAAAGTATTTACGAAATAATGATCGACGTTTGCTTTCTAATGGCAAGGAGGCATTAGTTACAGCAGACTTTTACCTTCTCTATCCCATGGCAGTTCAGGTATATATTTCTAGCTAATATGCAGCGCCTGCTGGTTTTAGCAGACATTATATGGAGTGAAGAAATTCATAAAGATATCATCTGAGTCCTTGACTGTAGAAAACTATGATCATGCAGACTACAGCTCATTCATCATGCAGACTACAGCTCATTCATCATGCAGACTACAGCTCCTTCATCATGCAGACTACAGCTCCTTGATCATGCAGACTACAGCTCCTTGATCATGCAGACTACAGCTCCTTGATCATGCAGACTACAGCTCCTTGATCATGCAGACTACAGCTCCTTCATCATGCAGACTACAGCTCCTTCATCATGCAGACTACAGCTCTTTCATCATGCAGACTACAGCTCCTTCATCATGCAGACTACAGCTCCTTCATCATGCAGACTACAGCTC
>NW_025943230.1:0-34767 GCF_000764305.2 Hyalella azteca | reverse complement strand
GACCAGAGTCAGCACTTGAAGCCTGGACCAGAGTCAGCACTTGAAGCCTGGACCAGAGTCAGCACTTGAAGCCTGGACCAGAGTCAGCACTTGAAGCGTGGACCAGAGTCAGCACTTGAAGCCTGGACCAGAGTCAGCACTTGAAGCGTGGACCAGAGTCAGCCAAGTCGCTAACGCGGACACGCGATGTTCCCTCAGGAAGAGGTCGACGGTCGACACTTCAGAGACATGGTCTGGGATGCAATACGGACGACGAGTTCTCAAATGCTGTAGAAATTCTCGACGCCTAACGTTTGCTTCCAGAAAATGAGTAGGAATTAAAATCTGACAGTTTGATTGACACGTTGAATTCAGCACTAAATTCGCGAATAATAAAAAATTTGACAAATCCTAGATCATTGAGCTGAATTATAAAGAACAGATGCCTAATATCGTTCCACCACCGATGGATATGTCTCATGTACGCATATACATCACGAATCGTTCAAAGTATCAGAGTTTCATTCCTCCATCTGACGCTTACATGTTACTGAATATACATAAGCTCCAACTTCTACCTTAAAGAAATTCGCATAACATCCCAACCGATTCACTACCCTCATTAGTGAATATTAAACCACCATAATTATCAAGTTAATTTCTCTCACAGCCATTACCCCATGAATATCATCCACATCACCATCTCAAATTCTCACGCTCCGTTCCGTCGTATTTCCAAACCACTTCCTCACTCGCCACCTCGTCCACATTTCCCTGTTCTTCCTCTCACAACCTCACCGCGGCAGACATTATGCAAAGCAGGTCGCAGCTGCGCAGGCAGAAGCGGTGCTAGATGTCTGGCTCTAATCTGCCAGCAATGTCTGGCACCAGCAGACGCTCCACTTACTATTACTTTGCTTCAATTTGCCCTTCATTCTGATTTCAGTGTTGATGTTTCGTCGATACCGCAGCTCTGAATGTTGCAAGCGTCAGTGGAAAGCTTAGGTCGGGAGGTTATAGCACAATTCCAATACATTTTGCGGCTAGCCAAATTCAAATTTAGGTAAAACGAAAGATAAAAAATCAAAGTCAGAACTCAATAAAAATATGTAATGTATTATATAGTTCAATTGATATTAATTGATAGTCTTGCATGCACAAAAACATTGAAATTACTTGCGGTGACGAAAGCTAACTTCATTCGACATTTCTGACGCCGTTAATTGACATCATATTTGTTCCAATTTGCAGAATCTGTAATAACCAATGCAATTACGAGAGCTATTACTACAGTCTATATAACATACAAAAAAATCAGCATAAAGAAATTCATTGTAAATAGAAAGCACACAAGAGCCCTTTCGACCTTAAGGGTCTCTCGAAATCAATAAACTCGGAGGTATGTTCGACCACAGCTTCTCCATGCATACAGCTCTTGGCGCTGCAAGCTACGAGTGTTGGTGGAATTCATGCGCTTTTAAATAGAAGACATAAAATTGCTGGTAAATTTCGATCACATCGCAGCGATATTAATCAAGTGAAGTGCGCTGCTGCACCCACGTTCAGCGCTCGTTTTAATGGCTTCGATTTAATCTTAAGCTTCGTAGGGTACGGGAAAAAGCTTGAAATTTTAACTCACGTTTAAATGGAAACGCTTCAATATTGCCAAATGTCAAAAGATTATTATTATGTGAAGTTCAACGGCAAACGACGATTGAATCTAAGCATTTTTAACAGCGCCTCAAATAAATTTGAAGCATATTTTAGATAGGAAAACCGTTAAAATAGATGATTAAAAAACGCACAAGTTCATCGTATTTCGTGTATATTAAAATATTCTAAATTAGATGACAAACAAAGCACGACATACAGAGTATAAAGAGTATAAATAAGTTATTTCATCTTTAGAACGTTAATTGGAGTGTTAATTTGAACTGAAAACTAGCTTATGAAAATATTAGTAGGCTTGCAGAAGCTCTAATTAAGGGTTTTTCCATTGTTGATGAAAGTTAAATTCTAGACTCCTTGACTATTGTTGAATGTTGACTAAATTAGGGAATTTATATCGAACTGAATAAAGAGATACAAAGTTTCTTTTTGCTCAATTCAATATGCTATCTTACGTCATTGATGACGACTCACCTTGGCTAGAAACTAACTTCTAATCGAATGATTTTAGTTTCCTAATACTGCGATAAATGGTCTGATGCTGAGTTGTTGAAATTGTTTTCAAAATGCAGTAAAATGACGTTGAATTTGTGAACATGGTAATTCCACAGAAAGCTCATCACACAAAGATTTCCAACACAATTTGATGCTTCATTAAAGAAAATAGCGCAGCAGTTGAAGTTAACAACTTTTCCCGCGTGATTATCACAACATTGATTTAATGGTGCAAATCTTTTTAATAATTGAAACAAAATTAAAATCAATTTAAATCCGAAAAGCGTAATAATAAACAGTACTGTTATTTCTTGAATTACCAAAGTTATAACGAAACATTAAAATAGTGATAACGGGCTCAAAATATTGTTCCTTCTTCTAAGCAAACGTTCAAACAACCCTATTCACAACTGTATTTTAGTGATCCAAGATACAATTTGTCCAAATTAATTTCAAACTAAGCAAACACATGCAAGTCAAGTTGACGAGCCCAGCAATTATTGCTGACGAACGCGGCATCTCATGGAAATTTATTCCTATTTATTTAATCATTATTGAGTGATATATTGAGTGATATTGATAATCCTCGTCATTATTGAGTGAGGGCTTCACTAATATTTGCTGATATTGATCTCGAATAACACGGTTTAATCATCGAGGCTCAGCTGGAGGCAGCTGGTTGATCGGCCATAGTTAGCCACTTCAAATAAGTCCTAAACTCCAGCGTGGACTGCGATCCGTGATACCGCCCGCTTGATATTTCGGATTGAGGGGAAACCCGAAGTGGATTTGCCGGCCTGAGCGCCGATGAGGAGATTTCATCACATCCAGCGCCCGAGCGCCGCTGAGCCAATGCCATCAAGTCGACGGGGAAATGAGCAGGCATATAAGTGGCTTAGCATCGACGTCCGGTGCATTAACATCGAGACTTGCGACGCTTATTTAGCGTCGAGACTCATGCCTTCTACATAATTGGGCTTGATTACTCATCATTTACTCAAACGTATCTTTTTATATTTAAATAATGTTCATATATGTACACATTCGAGTACGGAAATGCATCTATTATTATTAATAATAGCTGTTACAGCGTTTAGTAGGCCGTACGTCTGTCGCCGATTCTTAACATCGCAGAACATCCACAGCTTGTTGCGGGCTTGAACTCACAACTTACTGCTTAAAATTTTCTTTGCTTAACCGCCCGGCCTCCTCGACGATTCTGACCAGAAACTGGCGCACAGAGCTGGGATCGAACCCGCACCTCTCTGCGCCAATCTTGGTACTCTGAACTGTAACCACTGGGCCACCCTGCCCAGATATCTCTAAATATCTCTAAAAATCTGTGCAGCAACTGCTAAGTATCTCTTTCAACATATTCAATTCTATAAACTATTCAAGCACTTTCACGCTGCACAAACATCACTGCAACAACCTTTCACAAAGAGTCTTCAAACGTATAACGGTATTATTCACCTATTTTCATCATTACATTTCCTCATTAATTATCTTGCTAATTAACAATTACCAGCCATCAACAAAAGCTGCGCGGCCCAACAAAGACAACAAATGAAGGTATAAATGAGTGATCGTCTATAGAGGCTCTGAGCGAGGCAAGTTCGAGGCAGGATTTAGGCTTAATTCTCTTCGGAAGAAACGCTTAAGCCTTGAACAAACTTTTTATGGCCTAAGTTCTATGATGAACTCCACGAGCCTTTCTCAAGAAATTACTGGTGAGGAATTGCTTGGGGCGCTGGTGGGGAATTGCGGGGGGCCACTGATGGAGAATTTTTTAAGTAAACTATCGGTTTTTTTATTTCAATGCTATAAGTAATTTGAAAATTACATATAGCACTTACTTATAGAAAAATTTACTTACTTATAGAAAATTTATTTCGCCGCAGCCGCCGGCATGCAAAACATTTGACTTATGTTAGGGTAAAAGAATAACGCGCGTCGTCTAGGGAAGAATGGTCACTGTTGAGTAAATGATCGGCGCTTAGGGAACCATTTAATTGCTTCATTTTTTAGGAAAGGGAGGCGAGTTTAGAAGCATTGAAGTTCTCATCCCTGGGGAGCCTTCGAGATGTCTTTATTGGCGGTGGAAAAAGTATGGTGAAGTGTGGACGCCATTTTCTTCTATATAGTGTTGCATGATAGTGAAATATTCTACGTACTCGATCATGTACGTTGATTAGTGATAACACAGTGCAGTATGTTAGTTTCTTCGAGCAGTGCAGTTTTGTGCACGAGAAGCTTTTGATGATCTGAAGTCAGCGGAGGAAGCTATGAGATACATAGCTATCCTGCTAGATTTAAAGCTTTCTGATTTTATTTTTAGCGCATTTTCTCATTTATGGAAAAAATGCACTATTGTGCTCGCCATTTCCGTCCGTCCGTCCGTCTGTCCGGCCGTGACTTCACGTTTTCGTCGACGAGACAATGAGCTCTCTGTTACTCACTGCAGTGAGTACTGAGTTATATTTTTTAAATCATCTTAATTAAGGTTACCTCGTGCAGGCTACACGTCGTATTGTGGTTTTGTTCACCGAGTCTCTTGATTGCATTGTTCACATGCATGACAATTCGGAGGTTCTACCGAGTGATCGCGAGAACATTTTTTCAGTAAAGTTATATATTTTTAAAGTTTTTATACTATATCTAAAATATAAATTTTTTATATTTTATACAGCACTAGCTGGATAAAGGGACGTATATCTGAATAAAGAGAGCCTCTGAAACACGTGTCTATAATTCAAAAGCAACTCCATCAAAACGGAACTAAAATAACATTTTTTAGTGGATATATATGATAGCGCGTAAAGTACAAAAAGTCCACGGCATGAATAAATATTGTCAACTATTTTATAGCAAAATTATTCGAGTCGCAGAAGGCGCACGAAACTTTCAAGAAACTTCTATTTTGTCCAGACGAAAATACACTTGAACTATATGCTAGCGTGCAATCCAATCAGCTCAGAACTTGATCATTTTATTCTTTGGAAATCAGCTTAAAATTTCAAAGTTACTCGTGGATCTCAATATAAAAGTTGTCAACTTGGATGATTATTCTCCGTGAACACTATACTCACTCTATCGTAACCGTCTCGCTCTTCTCTCTAATATTACATACTTAATTTGCTCAACAATGTGGTGGAATATTTTTCTTGTGTTGTATAGAATATAACGACCAACGTGATGAAAAATACTGTTGTTAGTTGATGTAGAACTTCATTTCGTCTTATTTAGAATCCGACAATTTCAGCCGGACAAGGTGACCTCGTTGTCATGACAAGTACCATTTTCCTTGATCTAGTAATTTGCTTCACGTTCATACGAATAGCTCCGCAGAATACTCATTTGTCTCCTAAGTAAAAAAATTAATTTGGTGTTCAATCAGTAAATAATTGGTCTCAAAAGAGAGTGGTAAATAATAAAATGCAAGCACGGCTAACCGCGGGCAAAGCGTGCAGAGAAATCCAGCAGCGCTAACACCACCATATTTGCAAATCTGGGGCCATACTTTCAAAACTCACTAAGTGAACGTAAGTACTTCCGCTCTATTTTCTTGCCTATGATTGGTGGATTTTGCTTGAAAGGCCGTCAATGATTGGCTGATGAACTTACGATCTCTTAACTTTTTTTGAAAGTATAGGCCTGAACTTCAGTGGCCATACTTTCAAAACTCACTAAGTGAACGTAAGTACTTCCGCTCTATTTTCTTGCCTATGATTGGTGGATTTTGCTTGAAAGGTCGTCAATGATTAGCTGCTGAACTTACGATCTCTTAACTTTTTTCTG
This sequence comes from Hyalella azteca, assembly GCF_000764305.2. Lineage (NCBI taxonomy): Eukaryota > Metazoa > Arthropoda > Malacostraca > Amphipoda > Hyalellidae > Hyalella > Hyalella azteca. The sequence goes on along the minus strand of NW_025943230.1, from coordinate 28,827 downwards.
AAAGTATAGGCCCAGGATCCGTTAGGTCGCGGGAGACTCACTCAGACAAATAAACAACTGACCTTGAAGATCCGATTAAGAAATTCATAACGACCAATTAACGTATCTAATCCTCAACGATGTTTTATTTGCCATTAACTTTTAATACTCTACGTCAAATTTACAGCCATATAATTTCTTTGTTCAATATTGAGCGCATTACTGATATTATTATGCAAATAATTTTTGTACAAGCAGCTTTATGACGTGCCTCATGGCAGGATCATTCATTCACTTCTTGTCAGTACGTAACACAGAGACAGAAAATGCAAGACTGTCTTAGACTGGAATTTGTTGCGTTAAATTTAATCCAGAAAAATAACCAGCTACACTCACACGAACTGACCTGTGACTCTCCGTAGCACGGCTAGGGCGGCCGGGCATCTGGGGCCATACTTTCAAAACTCGCTAAGTAAACGTAAGTACTTACGCTCTATTTTCTTGTCTATGATTGGTCGATTCTACTTGAAAGGCCGTCAATGATTGGCTGATGAACTTACGAACACTTAACTTTTTTTGAAAGTATAGGCCCAGGTATTCATACGCCATATTATGTTAGTCGGTAATAATCCAGTTGTTCTTGTACAAATTATTTTCTGAGTTATATAGTACGATACGAAATTTTCTTTACATTAGAGATAAAAAGACCATGAAACTAATATAGATGAATCGATTTAATTTGGTAAAAATTTCATCTCGTATTTCTATTATATGTCTTGATGAGCAAATTATGGCGTCGGTAACACATTGTTTTACGCATTTCGCTACAACTTTACTATAATCGGGTGGTAAATAATTACACAATAATCATATAACCAGACGCTTTAGCTTACCTTCTCCAGTGAAAGCCTCAATGAAGATCGCGGAGACGTAACCCACTTAACAATTGTTAAAATTTATTTACTTGTTAAAACCTTTATTGTAATTACGCTTGTCGACAGTCATTTATTATAGTAGGCGAAGTCGTCTGCCTCCTGCTTATCGTTAGGAGTGATGAACTAGACTTACGACTGTGCGGATTAGATCCTGGAACCATTTGCTTTATTCGCGAAATCTTTTTGTCTTTTTCTGATTTTGTGTTTGTGCGAATGTGTTTTCCTTTTATTAAGTTACTAAATTGCATGTTTGCGCCCCTGTGTTCGCTCGTCACAATTTGCTTATTGGCTATGAGCCTTCTTTGAACCCGTAGGGTTTGGCTCCGTGGAGCTTTTGAACTTAATTCTTTTGGCCCTTTGTGGGATTTAACTTGCATGCATTTAACTTAACTTCACCCTTATTACCTTGACTTGTGAGCGAACACTCCTTACCTATTGTCACTTTTTTCACTTCTTATTGTTCTCAACAAGAGAACTCTTACAATGGTTGCCATCCTTGGTAACAAATAGGTATGTATCAATAAATTCATTATGATTATGTTTGCTATTACTGTTATTAGCTGCGATATTTGCTAGACTTTATTCGGTATATTGTACTAAGTCAACCGTTCATATTCACCAGATAAGAGTCTCCGCACCTCAGCTTACCGATTGGACTTGAAACCTGCTACTTGTTCTTTTTTCCATAACCGGATCTAAATAACATTGTCCTGTAGCGTCGCTTTCACGGTAAGACTTGAGAGAGCATCAATCTCGTATTAGTGACTCATTCCAATTGCAAGCTAATATTGTTTTATATGCCCAACAATTACCGTTCTAATAGTGCTGCCATTCTTATTCTACAGCTTTTGCAACCTTTGCCGTTATCATCTCGCTATTGGAAGATGTTAACCACTTCGCCTGGAATTCTGAATAAAAGTTTCGTCGTTTTCGTTGGTTGTTTTCTATACACTTGTACCTAAATACAATACAATATCATGTAGCGTTTTTATTCACACGCTATAAAGTAATCCTGGTAGACAATATTTTGCCGCCCACTCAGGAGTGTTGCAGCCGACGGCCATTTAATTGAGAATACACCATGTTGTTGCTAACGCAATATATTAGCAGAAATTTTTAGGAGGTTAAAATTAAATATTTCGATGTAAAGGCTTGCATTGCCGTCGTCACTGGTCACGTGCAAAAAGCTTCGCTCTCCTGACAGCGCAGGAACGGAAGGCGGAAGCCAGGCGTTTTTTCATTAGCTGGAAATAAATTTGTTTACAGAAATACACATCTGAAACACGTGGAAATACGCGCAGAAACAAGAAAAATACACACGAGCGTATTTTTAAACATTCATCGAGAGTTTAATAAGTAGATACGACATAGAAATTATGTAAAATGAACATAAATGTGTGGGGAAAAGTCGATGACATGAAACATTGGAAATTCCTCAGACTGATGAAAAGAAATACAGAAGCAAGGCAAAGAGGCGATGAGATCAAGCATAATAGCGTCTGCAATAGGAATTATAGTTTAACTGTAACAAACAATTGGAGTTTCTTCGAATTCTGAATGTGTTCGTTGATTATTCAAGCAAGGAACGGCATTTCGTAGGTCCAGTAGATCCAGTTCTTAAAATGTGACCAGCACAACAACTAACAACAACCACTTGAACGAAACACCCACGTAATGAATTGCTTAACAAAGATAACAAAATAATTCACAAGTCATTGATAAATGAATTTGAAAATTATTAATTTTTCTTAATTGGAGTTATTCATATTAACAGATTCTTATTCACAAACAAATTTATAGAAAAAAATAAATTTGAGGGAACTATTTATAATAAGTTGTAACACATATACCATATGCATTTTTATATGGAATTCTATAATTTTTTTATAATTACATTGACGTATTACTCAACACAAATGCTATCCACTCAATTACTATTCGATTTGTGCGATGAGTTGCGAAAAGCATAACTTTCCAGGGAACACGAAAAATATTAAAAACTGTCGTTAAAAGCTAATTCTTCGCACACCAGATCGACCCAATTCAGAATCACCTCCAGACTCTGCACCAGCAACCTCGTTAGTACAGCAGCAATGTGAGCAATTCCATGTAAAGCATCGTGAATAGAAGCGAGTAGCATTTACGAATATTTTTATTTACGGATTTATGACTCATTACTTGGTGCAAAAGTCAATCCCTCGTATAGTATATAAAATCTGTACAAAAAATGTGCGAAATAATTGAGGTCGTATATGCATGAATCGAGCAGTTTTATATAAATTGGAATTGGAATTTCTTACATTCAAGGTATAAATACTCGTAGTTAACAGCATAAACAGCATAGGAAATTAATAAATAGTACAGAAATGATTTTAGAATTGGTAAACTTATTAATATTTGACCAAACTTGGTAAGAATTGGAAAAAACGTTCAGTTTAAAGAAGATATAAGCAATCAATGAGGTCTGACATATCCAGCAAGACTTCATTGGGTTAAGCTCATCGGGCTCGTTAGAAACTCCGAAATCTTTTCTTTTTTAGTAGAAGTAAAGCGGACACGGAAGGTAAAGTCCACTATTCGCTGGAGCAAAGAACCTCCATCAGCACAGCGCGAGTCTTGAGCAAACGCTTGACACTAATTTGACTAGCTAGGCCGGCACGTTGCGCTCAACTTCAGTTCTGTTCTTGAACGCCTAGGCTTTTTGACTGGAAATGTTTCCACTTCTCTAAAGAAAAGGAATAAATGGCAACGTTAAGAGCAAAAGATACATGGCTTTACAGAATTGCTTCACATAAATAAGAGACATTTTTCTCGCACGGCTGACTGGTAAGGGCTGAAATAACTTTCAATTCAATGCCACGTACGAGACACGCAGTCAGACGAGCATCAGTTCAAATAAAGTGACGAAAAATTCAAGATGCCTTCGCTCGAAAAACTTATTCTAAAACAAAACGGAATATTGAATACGCGGCTTAGATGTGTATGAGATATAAATTAATCATGGAGTAGTAGAAGCAATAAAATTTAGAATAGATATATTGAATATATCACTGAAAAAATGGAAGAGGCAATGACATGACAGCAGATGAAAATACGAGTATTAAAACATTGAATTTTGTTTTTATGTTGCTCGTACATATTTCTATATAGTTTTCCAGCTCAAACGAATCAACGCTGAAGAGCGAGCCTCAATTCATCCATAGTTTAGTTTTTGCAATACATAATAAATCATTCTTGCTCTCTCGGGATTCGCCCCAGCCCCAGGCAGAGAATTATGTCGAAGAAAAGAAAGGGAAGTATACGAGTATGGCTCTGATAAATAACTGCTCTGACGTACAGGCTTTGGCGACAAATAAGTCAAAGATACTTGCGATATAAGGAGGCTAGGTAAATCAAAGCGATATAAGGAGGCTAGGTAAATCAGGGCGATATAATCAAAGAGACAAGGTGGGAGATAAAGTCGGCGCAAGCAGACAAATCCGCTCAATGTAAATACATCTGTTGTCGAGCGTGCGATAAATGGCACTACACTGTTAGAAAAATTACCGTTAACGGTATTACCGGCGTTTCAGTGGCCGGCCGGCACTCGAAAAGAAACACTGTTTCACCGTTTTTATTCCAATTTAACACCAGAAATTCGTAAAACATCTGATAAAAACGGCGAAACAGTTTATTTTCACGAGGCGACCGGCCACTAGGATGCCGGTGGGACCGTTTTTTCACCGTTTTTTCTAACAGTGTAGAAATTGTACAGCAGCGTGCTTCTCTAACTCTGGTCCTTAATGTTGCTTGTTTTATACGCGGCTGCATCGTCCGCAGAGAACACAGCTCCTCTATATCTGCTGCCCAATGCCCAAAGAAGTGAAATTTTTCTAAAGTCCATTACCGTTGAATTTAAACGAAAAATCTAATCAATTGCTCATAAAGTTCAAAAATTGATCAACATACGGTATTGATTGATACGGTGTCAACATACGGTAATTCATTGATATAATTTCAATTTTATTTTTCAATATTAATGTCCGCAAAACATGGACTAAAACTTCTACAAAATAATAATAGTTAGAACAATATGGTTGCCAACAACAGACCGCGACTCGGTTGTGGGGCGCGGAGATTTGGTGAGAATCTATTAATTGTAATATATAATAAATTATCAAGAATGATACAGTGATAGAATTTTGTAAATTTTACTCTTTTACTATATCTTCTATGGCAATATAGATAATTGCGGCCACATGGAAAAAACGTCAACAAGGCTTACAAAAAATTCAGCTGTGGTCGGATTGTCAATTATAGAGGCATTGTCATTAACGGAGTGAGGAAGGCGAAGCTGATATTCGTGGCCAAACTTGGCTCGTTGTAATCAAGTAACGTTTATTTATTAAAAAAAATCACTGTCATTACGGTTAGTGATGCTAACTGCAGAATAATGAGTCTAATGGCAAGGAAGCAGCAACACGTGCAAGGAAGCGTGCATGAGTCTAATTGCAAGGACGCTGCAACACATGCAATGCGTACCACGAGTAATGCGGAGAAATAATCTACACGGACGTTTAATACGAAATATGGAGAATTTATGTTCGATACTGAGCAGTCATATTCAATACGGAACTTTTATATTCAATACGGAGCAGTCATATTCAACGCGAAACTTTTATGTTCAATACGGAGTAGTCATCTTCAATATACGGAATTTTTATATTCAAAACGGAGCAGTCAGATCCAATACGGAACTTTAATATTCAATACGGAGCAGTCATATAATATACAGAGCTGTCTGGTTAAAAAAACAATAGAATACAATGGATAATAAATATTCATTAATAACGCTCTTGGGCGACAACGCTAAACCTGCCAAACTTTTGAGAACGTATTTACGAAATAATGATTGACGTTTGCTTTTTAATGGCAAGGAGGCAATCGCTACAGCAGACTTTTACCTTCTCTATCCCATGGCAGTTCAGGTATACATTTCTAGCCAATAAGCAGCGCCTGCTGGTTTTAGCAGACAATATATGGAGTGAAGAAATTCGTAAAGATATCATCTGAGTCCTTGGCTGGAGAAAACTATGATAATGCAAACTACAGCTTGATCCTTGATAATGCAGACTACAGCTCCTTGATCATGCAGACTACAGCTCCTTGATCATGCAGACTACAGCTTTTTATAGAACGTTAATTAAAGTGGATAATTTGAGCTGAAAACTAGTTTAAGAAAATATTAGTCGGTTTGTGGAAGCTCAAAAGGTTTTTCTATCTTTGATGAAAGTTTAATTCTAAACTTCGTGACTTTGTTGAGTGTTGACTAAATTAGGGAATTTATATTGGAATGAAGAAAGTGATACACTGTTATTTTGCTCAATTCAATGTGTTGTCTTACGTTTATTGATCAGGGCTCATCATGTTCTAAAATTAAATTAATTGAATGATTTTAGTTTCCGAATTTCTCTTTATATAGTCTGATATTGAGTTGTTGAAATTCTGTAAAAATTCGGTCAGTAAGATGACGTTGAATTTGTGAAGAGGGCAATTCCGCCGAAACCTCATCACATAAATATTTATAAAACAATTTGATGCTCCATCGTCTCCATCCAAATAAATAGCACAGCAGTTGAAGTTAAAAGTGTTTCCGTGCGATTATTTTAACTTTGATTCAATGGTGAACCAAAGTTAACCATCAACCTTTTTAATCATTGACTCAAAATTATAATTAATTTACAATCTGCAGAGCACAGCAATAAACGCAAATGTTCCTTCATCAGCACCAAACTATAACGAAACTTCTTCTGAGCAAACGTTCAAATCACCCTATTCACAACTGTATTTTAGTGATCTAAGGTACAATATCTCTAGAGCAACTTCTAACCATCTTTTTTAAGCTGTTAAATTCTACAAGATATTCAAGCACTTTCACTCTGCAAAAACATCACTGCAACAACGCTCACAAAGAGTCTGGAAAGGAAATAGACTATCCCTGGCCTCCCTGTAAATAACGCTTTGGTATAGAATGACGTTGAAACAAAAAGTTTCGCTCCTGCAATAATTAAATGATTCACTTAACCGTAATGTCTTTAATTGAGACCTTCATTCAAGAATAAAGACTCAGCGAATCTACTGTCATAATTTTCAACCAGTCAGCGATTCCAGATGCAAATTTGATTACATCATTATTATAGAACTTACGGTAATCGCTTCTGAAGATCCGTCCATTGAACTTGGAACTTCGAGCTAGAACTCCTAGCGGCCGCTGGTGCTGGGAACAACAATCCTGCAATCCCCAGCTAAGTTCACTGCTTTGGGCGGCATTAGCATTTCATTGGCGGACAGATTTCTCTATATTGTTTATAATTTCGTATAACCTCAACTTTGTGTTCAAATTGTTCATTCTTTGTTTTCAGAAACCGTTACAATCCACAACGAGTTTTCATTCTGAACAATCCCCTGAACGAAGAGCCATATTCTTTACACCCTCATTTTTCAGTACCGAAATACGCCTTGTCGCGCTCGGTATCTGCTTTAGAGTTGTTCGGTGGCAGTTCGCTGGCCGAAGAACTACCCACTTCAAGCCACCATGATTTTGTACAGGGGCAATGGACGCGATCGAGCGTTGACCAGGAGGGCGGTAGCAAATTTGAGGCGGTCGTTAAGGACGAGTTATGAGCTCAAGGCTTTACTCCGGAATTTAATATTGAACGCCATCAAGACCTTTATCGACTACACAATGGGGCGCGCCATGTCTCTCCCTCGCCTCAAGGAGGCAGCAAAATCCTCAAAGAAGCGTTAAATGAAACCTTGGCCACAGCGGGCTGTTCACGGCCATATTGACGGCTGGCAGCTTGTTTAATGCCGGGTTTTAAATGCAATTAGTCGTGCGAGAGATTAACTTCTTATTCTCTAGTACACGTGTACCTATTCTTATTTATATTTTATAGTGATGTGTAAGTTTCCAGCCGAGTTTATCCGTTGATTCCCGCTGTTAAAGATGGATTTATTTTGTGTGGATAAACTTTTTCTTCCACTTTCGAATACTTATGATTTATCGCTTGCATTTTAGCCACCTTTGACGTGACCTAGTTAAGGAATTCCTAATACGTGTTTTTGTCTGAGACTCCATCTCAGAGGTACGGCTTCTGTGGTGGAATTTTATCCTGCCCAATTAATTCATGCTGATCAAATTAGTTACTTATAAAAACGGGGCGTCATGGACGAGGAGTTCCTGTACTTGACATAAGGACAAATAAATGCTTCATCTGTTGTTTTATTAGCGATCAAGAGTAATATTGTTAATGAATGCTTATTTTCTTTTGCTGTACTTTTGCTCCATATTCTGCGTTTAAATTCTCTTGATTATCACTATTCTAGACTTGTGTTTATTTGCACATTTCACAAGGACCCTGAAGTCAAGGTCAACAAGTAATACGTTAATGAAATAAGTTTTACTCGAGGGTTGATAGGATAAAAAAACGATAGGAAAAATAAAACGCACATGTTATGTTTATGTTTATTTTGTGCTTGAAGTTTGCTTGATTATCGTAAATTTTTTCATCACTCTTATTCATTTTTTCCATGAATGATAAAAGATATTATCACCGGTTCAATGTCTGTTGTCACTGCAGGTTTTTCCTATAGATATTTGAAATGAAGCCTGATGACGTTTGATAATTTAATTTTACTAATAACTAGTTACTATAACACGCGGTCATAAAAGTCTGATAGATTTCGAATCACCTGCTATTGCGTTCTGAAAACTGATTAACCGCGCATAATATTTTCGCAAGTATTTCTAATATAATGTGCTAAAGCCGTTACCAACGATGCAGATTGGGGTACAATCTTCAAGCAATCATGAACGCAATTTGTTAACGGAAAGTTCAATTTATTGACATCAAGAAGCCAGGAAATGTTTGAACGATACAAAACTTATTATGCAAAAAAACTCGGCTAAGCGAAAACCGATCTGCATTTCTTTGAAAGAAATGCCGGAGCCTCTTACATTTACCTACCCTGGACGCAGTCTTGGGACATGAAAACTATTGTTGTGAAAAATTACGAGCTCATCCCAAGAAAATAATAAGGAGAAATGACAACAAAAATTTCCACTGCAATACTGTTATACTGTTAATTTTAGGGCAGCCAACTCCAATATCTACGAGTACCTATTCAGAAAAGCCTAATAAAAATTTGCTCGGTAGAATTTCATAATGCAATTTCATTTCATGTTTATTCTGCATATCCTACAAATTGTAGGATATGCAAAATAAACTATTCTTTGAGGCTATACAGGATGCCTTATTTCCCCAGACAATCGAGTCCATTCACATGCTAAGTGTAATCCTTTTTGAAACCTTGATATGAACGTTAATTCAAATCAATTTCAACTTCAAATTAAACCAACCGGTCTTTATGCTTATCTCATTAACTGTCAGTTCTACTTTTGCGGTACCGTTTTCACGAGCCTCCATCAAACCCGTTATAAAAAAATCAAAGCGCGTTGGTAATAGTTTGTAACTCAATCATCCTACCGGTTCGCTACCTTGCATCCAACATGCATTCGCGTCTCTCCATCAATTTTAAAAATTAAAATTATATTGGATTTTCGTATTCGCTCTCAATTACCGGACATCAAACAAAACGACGAAAGCCGGACTTTGTTCCCGTTAATGACGAATCCTGTGCAATTATGACGGGCATTTGGACACAGCAACGTATTGCTTCGTATCTATTTTCCTATCTTCTCGACGATGATTCTCACCATATCATGTGACTTTATTCTTGCCTAAACGTAATGCGACGAGACGGTCAAATTTCATTACGAGAAACTTGCTAGTGGCCTCAGAGTCCCATCTCTTCCAGGGACATGCAGATTTAGGCTTGGTTCACACTATACTGCCNACTCCAATATCGCATGTTTTGCTTATTCACACACCCTGACAGATGAAAATGTGCTTCATCACTAAAAAACACAAGTGCGTTGTTAGGCAAGTTTTCAACGATGGCTTCACATGCCCTTTGTCGTGAAACAAAATCACGTGGATTTAGTTTTTGCACCACTGCCAGTTTGTAAGGGTGGAATTTTAAGTCTTGGTGCAGAATTCGCCTAACTGTGCGATCGGAAATTCTAAGCGCAGATGCATGTTTTCGTGCGGATCGCTTAGGTGATTGCAAAACCGCCTGCCTTACTCTCTCGACATTTTCTGGCGTCCTAGTGGTTTTGGAAGGACCTGGTTTTTGTTTCCACACACTGCCTGTATTCATAAAAGTATTCACCCACTGAACGATTGATGTACGACCAGGAACACGACCAGTGGGCGCGACATTAAACTGCCTCCTAAACGCACGCTGGGTTGCAACGATAGACCGGCCACTAGAAAAGTACACAGAGACTGCGAACGCGCGCTCCTCTCTCGACCACTGCATGGTCGCAACTGAACTGAGTGGACGAAAAACTTCATAGCCCGCGCACCATATTGCGCATGGCGCCACCTTCCTAGGACTAATGGCCGCCACGTGGCGCGCAATTCAAATAAGTAAGTTCCCGCGCCGCACCCTGTATATTAAATTAAACATTAAATATAATATTGGCCTGGACCGTGGCTGTCACATGCCCGGCAGCACGGTGTGAACCAAGCTTAACTCTGCGTAGCCCCAATCATTCTTATTAGGATGGATAAAGCTTCCTTATGAGAATTAACGTGTCATCGTTCGGTAATTAGTGGGAGAAATGTTCATTAATGAAATAAAGACTGATTGATGCTTTACTATCTTGTTTTGTTGTTCAACAACAAAACAAGATAGTAAACATACAGGAGAAAAACATTTTTTCTGATAATTTTTAATTTGAACATAGCACGAAAAACAGTCATACAGGGTGTTTCAGAATTAAGTAACCCTTTTAATTTGTTCATAAATAAAAAACTAAGAACGTTATGAAGTTGAAACTTGTTTTATTTAAAAGATCGAGACCTATTCGGAAAATACTTCAAGACTTCGAAATCGTATTGATTTATATACGGGGTATATTGCACTGAATTTATATTTTTTGTATTGTACTTTAACTTCAAGTTGTGTTGTTTGTAAGCGCGACGAGCAATGAAGTTTAACTTCTGTAACCTCGCAGCTTAATGTTGAAAATTATTATCGGTATCATCAACTTTGGCTCAAAGCAACCAGTGAAACATTTCACTTCAAAAGCCGCGCGGGTTCATATCTCACTAGAATATTTGCAGCTAAACATCCGCTTGGTTTGTAAAGAAGACGAGGGAAATATTGCGGCAGCCATTATGAAGATTTTGGCGTGGCACTTAACGTGGACGGGGCGTGTATTAATACGAGGACCTTGCCTAAGCTAATTTAGTTTAGTGCCCCAGCGATAGCACTCGAGGAGCGCATACAGTACCTTCTTAATGCTGCCTGCGTAGCGCGCGGCTGAGAGGGGGTGAACTTGCCTGACTGGCGGTGAACAAGCTTGTCATAAGTCGAGTAAATGAAGATATGTTCGCCTGTACTTAAGATAGTGGGGCTATCTTTAATAGGGGATGATCATGCCTGACTGGCGGTGAACAAGCTTGTCATGAGACTAGTAAATGAAGATATGTTCGCCTGTACTTAAGACAGTGGGGTTATCTTTAAGAGGGGATGGACATACCTTTCTGTTGGTGAACAAGCTTGTCCCATATTTAGAGGAGTAAGGGAAGATATGTTCGCCAGTTCGGAGGAAGGTTTTTGAGATAAATGAATACCCAAAGCCCATCATAGCACCTATTTCAATCGGAAAACTGGTGTCATTCAAGAATAATTCGGAAATAATTTTGGGTCTTTTCTGCACGAGTGATTAAATGACGTTTTTGATCATTATTTTGACGTTTCGACTAAGCCGTTCAGTTTGCTATTATACTTAAAATCTACTATCCTCAGTTTAAGCTGCGAAATTGACGCTCATTTACAGATAATTTAGACGACACTCACAGTCCTTACCTCAATTTTCTGCTAACATTTGCATAAGCCATATTATTACGCATCCAGACTGCACCGGAGCACATTAATGGATTATTACTACAGTACTTAACCTTGGTTAACGCTTTTTCCAGAATTTCGTTTCTATCTCTCAGGAAACATCTCATCTCTTACATCAGGGTCATATCAAGTTCAGTTCGCCTCATAGATGTAAGTTTGAATTCAGACTTTATTTACAAGTTTACGTTTCTGCGAAAGTTCAAAATGAAATAAATAAATAAAACACTCAAGTTGATACTAATAGCAGAATCGTAATTTACTTAAAGTCAAACAGGTATCGTGGGCAAAGCAAAGAACACGCAGGAGGTAACTGCTCTGGCTACATGGAGTTCAGCTTAGTCAAAAATTATAAATTTCTCTCTTGATAGAACTCACAAATAATACAAGTACATTATTCACGTCAGATTACTCCTCATCCATCTGTAACTGCGATCTTCTTCGTAATTTCCACAGCTGCCACAATCTTTCAGACGGAACATTCTGGAGAATATGTCACTATTATTATTATATCAGCTTAATTTTAATGTCAACAAGCTCTGAAATACAAGTATTACTAGGACGATGCATCGTCCTTGCCATGATAAAAGTAAAATAGGTACTAATATCATTGTCACGAAATTCCTGTTGTAGTGCCCACATGTACCTAGTATTCCGTACTATAGTTCCTACTAGTAAGTTACTTCGCTCTAGAAATTAGTGACCATTGTTAGCATTGACTCGGCTCTTGTACGTTCAAGACCTACAACTACTGTTCTCCTTGTAAGTATTGTGTAAATAGTTTCGTTATGTGTAAGACCTTCACATATGAATATATTATTATTACGTTAACGTTTTCCTGTTTTATAGTAGTGTTATTTTGTTCCAGGATGTTGCGTTCTTGTTGAATAAAGCTCTTAATTGTTGAGTTACCTCGGCTTTCGCTTACAACAATCATTGGTCTGCTTATATCGCAAATTCACCGCAACTTTTTGAATTGATGATGAAGCAGGTCGCAGAACCGTTATCATGAAGATATAGTGAATTTGCGTGGCATCTACTTCGCATGTTAATTAATTCTTGATGATAGAATAATACTTACAAATATCTGTACACTAACACAGGTCTCAAAATTTTTTGTTGATGCAATCAACTTATAATTTTCGAATATAATAAAATAGATCTCATTCACATGAATACAATGGTAATTATATTTGAGTCATTCAATACTGATTATAACTTTTCAGAGTTGATTCTAGGGATTAAAACTCCTTTCCGTTGATGCAACGCGCTTATCTGTGCTTTTGCAAGACGCCGATGGCATCATCACCTGGCATGACGCCGGCAAGTATGTCTTTTCTCATCAGTGTGATGCACGCTCCGCTCGAAGTGTTAAACGCGATTTGCAAAGCGAAATTCCGGCAGCAATTTTTTCTGATTCGATGTTGTAGGTTGGGCGACTGAACAAAGCGTCGACGCACTTGCTTACAGCGTAAACTTCACGAGAAACTTGAATAATCTCTACGCTCTCAGTATGCAATTTTATACGTAAACCTCCAATCAGCTACTCGAAATGTTCGATCTATCTGCACCGATGACGATATTTTTACATCTCTTAACCCGCTCACGAGTTTTTTCTTACCTTTGTGTGCGAGAGTCATCACCTGCTAAGTCCAGCCTCGTATTTCAGTCTCGTAGATCAGATGCTCTTCGACCAAGCCGAGACATTGTTTTCACATCGGTCACTGAGACTAGGCACGCTGCTGTATCGACAGACATGCAGCTATTACCTCCAAACAATGTACTAAAAGGTCGTGGAGCGGTCACTGTATCTACCACAGAAGATCGTGATGCAGCAGTCGGTGGCAATGTCTACATCGAAACATTCTATGATTTTCCTCTCCGAGAAGTCTTATCGAAGTGACTTCTGGCCCGTCGATTCGTACGGCTTCACTCCTCGCTCTATTCCTTGTCGGTGACGGGGAATGACTGCCACTGTAACGAACGTTGTCGCGGCATCGCGAAAGCGGTGAAATATTCACATCACTGTAAGGGCTATCACTTACTTATTATTCATTCTCTTATCATGAGCTGAATTCCTGCAACTGGATGACGTCATCGCTTTTCGTGATCGACCACAGCCGAATTAATGTGATAAAAATTGATCTCAATGCCCGACGCAAACCACAGATTATTGTCATAATCATAATCAGTATCATTTAATCGATCGAAGTGGCCAGTGAGACCTCGTGAACTGCACCTCTTCAGCACCTCACCTTGCTATCTGGACAAATGCTTCTGCCGGCGACACGTGCAACACACGCAGTTCCCCCGTCGACAGCATGTGGTGCTTCCCATCTACAAGGAAAACACAAACTGATTACAAAGATAGAAGAGAAAAATGAATTAACATTGATACAAAGCGATGCCGAAAATCAAATTGGGTCGAGAGCAGCAACAAGATGAATGCGGGAGTTAGTGGAGAACTGCTATCCTACACTCTCAATAATGAATGGGTCACGTCGTCCAAATAATAACACACTTCTTATCCAAAACTCATGTAGAGAGCGGACAAATACTACTCGTACAAAAAAAGCTGAAGACGTAAGTAAAGATTTATTTACAAAAATATCCTCAATATATGAGGCAGCTTGGTTTGCTTGATGCAATGGTTAAATGTTGACACAAAATCATGTCAAAAGTCTCTGTATTATCTCATCGTAAGGTGATAAGATGAAAGACCGACCCATTGCCTTCCAAGATGCCCGATGAGCAGAAGACCTAAAATTTATCTTACGCCATTTGCTTCGGATAATTTCCCAGAGGATCCATGAATCCATTATCCGTTCTCTAATAATTTCCGAGCTTGCTACGATAATGAGCTCACCAATTCAATGCGCCCACGGGAGCTCTCGCTCTATTAGAGCTCATGTCGTGAGTGCGTGCTGTATTTATATACCTGCTACAATCTTCCCGAGTTCATACCAAGTAAATCATTTGCCTAGCTTATTAACAATGCCTAGGAATGATGGCTTTAATGTTTTTACATTAATTTGTCATAAAACTTCTTCGCTGATGACAATCGAAGTATTCGTTCATTTATATATATATATATTTTGCCAATCGAATTTTTGTACGTAAATACCTTTAAATGAAGCATATTTATCCAGAAAATCTATCCAATAAAATCGTACTCATAACTATTAAAATCACTTGGCTGCTTAAGTCGCAAATTCACCAGGAATTTAAAAGTAAAGAAAATAGCCAAAAAGTTCACCATTTCTTATAAGAAAAAACGTTTCGGAGTCCAGCTCCGAAACGTTTGTACCTGTGTTCTAGGTTTTGAACTGACGATGGAGCTGGACTCCGAAACGTTTTCTCTTATAAGAAATGGTGAACTTTTTGGCTATTTTCTTTACTTTTAAATCCCTCGTACTCATAACTTATTACAATAGTTACAAGGTCCTTTACTAGGGTGATTACTTTGTGAACATAGCTAACCCCTTACTAGGGTGATCATTATGTGCACCTAACTAGCCCTTAGGACGGTCATAATGTGCACCTAACTACTAGCCCTTTACTAGGGTGATCTTAATGTGCACCTAAGTAGCCCTTTACTAGGGTGGTCATAGTATGCACCTAACTAGCCCTTTACTAGGGTAGTCATAGTGTGCACCTAACTAGCCCTTTACTGTGGTGGTCATAATGTGCACCTAACTAGCGCTTTACTAGGACGGTCATAATGTGCACCTAACTAGCCCTTTACTAGGGTGATCTTAGTGTGCACCTAACTAGCCCTTTACTAGGACGGTCATAATGTGCACCTAACTAGCGCTTAACTAGGGTGAATGCTATAATATCGGGCTGAGAAGTAACCCAATTAATAATCAGATGCAGAAACGAGCATCTTTCCGATCTATCAAAACAAATGACTTGCTCCTAAGCTTCACTAAGTCCTGAAGTGGACGCTAATCCACACTCGGCGCGCCTGATTAGCATTTAGCCAAGTCCACACAGATGCTCCAGACAGTCCCATGCTCAGAGTGTCGCTAAATTTTTAGGCGATATTTACCTTGCGACTAAAATCGGGTTCACAGAGAAACCGTTGGAGAATTTCAAAAACTTTTGACTCCATTATATAACCACAATGACTCGTTTTACTGGCCCGAGATCTACCGGAAAAAATCTACGACATGACAAGTTCCATGTTTAAGCTGAAAATTTTGTTTCCAGAAACGATTTTCTGTCGACCAGAATGAAGCATTCATTATCACCAGTTCTGCTCTACTAGTCACTGGCTTCCTGCAAATAATTCAGCCGTTACAGTGTGAGGGTTAGAGTCGTGAATGTGAATGCAGCCGCAGACGAAAGGTCGTGGTCCCAGTCTGTTCTCTTCGTCTACATACTTTAATGGAAGAGCTTACATGTGCTCGGCGATCATCCAACGTCACGCTCGTAACAAAATTTGGTTTGCCGTATTCCAGAGTGAAAAATTTCCGGCAGAGGCCGAGAGTTTCCACTGTGCGCGCATTCCTTGCAAATTTTTGTCCATACTCTCTGGAGTTAGGAATAAATGTGTCGCCGGCAAGAGCAAGTCGTATTCCGCTTTTATGCAGAGTTTTCCCTCTGAGAGGCAACGCGGGCTGCATAAATCTGGACTGGCCGACGAATGCGGTGTGAGCGGCAAGGCCGGCGCTGCATTTTTGTTTATTGAAGAAATGCGTAGTGAACTCTTACAGTAGAAATAAAATTTGATGAATGAACATTGCTAAGTATACAGATTATTAATAATATCAACTAATGTAAGGAATTAATCCAACATGAACACTAGACACACAACCATGTTATGGATAAGTTAGCTGATGTTACAAATAAAATGCAAATTGATGCACAGAAAGGCTTCTCATAATTTTAAAGTGTAAAGTTAAGCGATGTGACGGTAAACGGTCGTCAACTCACAGATAAGTGAAACTTTATAATTTGATTGCCAATTTTTAACTTTATGAAGTTATGAATGAAAGGACGAGCAAGTTCAGTAAGAGCTCTTCACTAACACAAGTTCGGTCACTTACGCCCGGGATCACGAGCTGGGACCACAACCTGTGACAGACGCCGGAGCATGGCGTGCCGAACTATTTTTATTCTTCGCTGAAGGTAGCCAACGTCAACAGAATGGTGAATTTGCTACACTTACGTTATTATTGTATTTTGAATTTATTTATTCTAATACTTTCTAGCAAATTTGATCTATTTTACAATAGAATGCTGGTAATTACTGCAATAATTATATATATTTTTAAAAATGTTCTAATGTCGAATATTTGCAAGTAGGTAATTTTAACCGCAGGCAGATTAGTTTCCCCACCAAGCGTGCGAATGAAATTTATGAGTTACGTGTTTACTACAACAGCTCGAGGGAGGAGATGAATTCGGTATCCCGAACACAGGCAAGTTCCTGAATAATAAATGTTCATTGCTGTGCCCGCTGGTCTAGAGGATGAATTTGCAATGACTTTTCGAATCTAACTTGTTTTCTAAAAGCAGTAAATGAAACTATTTTCGGGAACGTATTCATGAGCAATAAACTTGTTCTGAACAATATTTTATTGCGCGGTACTCATCAGAGTTTCATCAGCACATTCATCGCGAACTCATTCCCGCTTTATCTTGAGTGAGACTCGGAAGCTTAACGTCACATCACTTAACGTCACATCACTTAACGTCACATCACCTAACGTCACATCACTTAACGTCACATCACTTAACGTCACATCACTTAACGTCACATCGCTTAACGTCACATCACTTAACGTCACATCACTTAACGTCACATCACTTAACGTCACATCGCGCAGCTAAGAACGTCACAAGTAAGAGACACCAGTCGAGCACTTCACGATGTTGACGTTTTGCAAGTAATAAAATATTTATCTCATTATGTATATTTTTTAACCGACCTCCACATCTCTTATTCTGACCTAAGCTAAGTCAACTTATTGATGTAGCTTCTGAATGATCCCCGAGTTCAGTGTCCTTATCATCTCTAATTAAGCCAATTAGTTGCCAGACGTCTAGAACTTCTGTGTTCATTAATGAAGCTCTTATGAACTCGATATAATTGGAAATGTTTTCTGTTCAAGAGCTAATTAGATATTTCTCCCATCTTCATAACAAATATTTGTAGCTGGGTCACCTAATTAGATAAACCTCGTTGTGCTTTACTTCACACTGCGCGTACTTCACGCTAATGAGCTAACGTCCCGAGCTTTACATTGCAGCATAAACAAAGGGATCCACTTTAAGTGGAATAAAACGTTATTCTGGTTGCTGTCTTGTACTGCTCAATGGAGGTAGCACTGAGGCCGGCCGCTAATAATCTTCGGAACAATTTTCTGTTGAAAAAATTGTGCCTGTATGGTTCAATCGAATATAACTTGAAATGATTTTGGGCAAGAGTTTCGTTAAATTTGATTACTTGTACTTAATCCTAATGTTCACGCTACCGGAACTCCTGTATTTTATGAAGCCCTTGAGTTACAAAACAGTCGAGGTTAATTAAATGCTTCCAAACAATATTTTAAACATCAATAAATGTAATATTTTCTGTTAGCCCGTTGACGCATCATATTTTATTCATGTGTAAGGTAGAATCAGTACTAGTTACCTAATGTTAACCGTCGTTAGGTGTTCACTTCATTTTTAGTAATATATTAAAAATATTAGTTTCAATAATATATTTTTAATATTTTGACTTTTTTGATAACATATTTCAGGAGCAGAAAATATCAAATAAACTAATTTATTTATTGCAATAATTTATCGTATCCGTAAATGTGCCTCCCATATACGAATAAAGAGTAAAATATGACGTGCGGTTTAGATGGGTAAAAAATGAAAAGTTATTTATATAACAGCTGCGCAAATTTCAGTAGATAAATTTACGGGAATTCTTCATGACCTTAGACCATTTATCAAGTGGTTAACTTCTTGATTGCGTAACTAGAGTCGCTAGAGTTACCCTCTTCCTTATACAGGTCGAACGGAAGACTAGAAAATATAACTCAGTACTCACTGCAGTGAGTGACAGAGAGCGCATTTTCTCGTCGACGAAAACTTGAGGTCACGGACAGACGGACAGACGGACGAACGGACAGACAGACAGACAGACAGACGGACATGGCGAGCACAATAGTGAATTTTTTCCATAAATGAGAAAATGCGCTAACAGAGGTCAGGTGTCGTCCCTAAACAATGGGACTTGAAGAGCAGAAATTAGTTACGGAACCAATCACTGAAAATTTTGCAAAGTGGGTGAAGATTGTAATGGGAAATCGAGCGCAATCTCGATCGAAACAGGCCCTGCGGCAGCCTCGTCCTCCACTAGACCACGAGGCTCGAGTTCCGTCGTATTTATACATGCAACCTTAGATGAATTTAATGCATCAAACGCTTTATCATAAAAAATTTTCCCCATCATATTCACTTTCAACCATATATATACCCTATCTAACATAGATGAAGGCACCCTATCATACACTAATCATAAATGAAGGCACGATTTGCAACATCCTCAGCCATCATGAAATGCCGTGCGTGTCTCTGGTCTTGATGCAAACACCGCATCCGCTTCTCAACGGCTTTTGTGGTTCACAGCCTCCATCGCCATCTGTACACCATAGACATTAACTTGTGTGTTATTTATTATTAACTTCGCGACAGGGTTGGGAAGCGATACTTAGCGAATTTAATATCCGAACAATACGTGATTAAAATCCTCCTCTGTCTCTTCCTTTACAGATGATCCGCGCAGAACTCGGCTAATTCCAAGCCTGGTCCTGAATACTAAAGATGCAAGGGACCTGTCGAGTCGGGGAACCTATTACATTTTCACCAAATTTTCTGGCCAAAACGATTGGAGGTCTCGTCAATTTTTGAAAAGATTTTAAGCAAATCCCGCTAGTGTTTGTGGAAGGTTCGTGCGAGGCTATCGTGAAATGATCGATGCGATGACGGTGAATATTAGAACAGCAGACGCTGATTATTGAATATGATTTGAATTATTTTCATAATCTGTGAAAAAATCGATGGCAGGCGCTAAGTTAACCCGTTCAGAGTCCATATTAATGGACAATGGATAATTTTGGTGAGCGTAAATAATTGCTCGAGAGCTCAGTATGTCTTTTAATAAAATTAAATAAATAAAAGAGTTGCACGGCTAGACTTCTCGCTCTGTGGAACACTGAGCATCAAAAATTTCTGCATTCAATTTCAACTCTAATAATTGATCTTTGAATTTCATTTGGAGTCAATGATCGATAACGTCAGTACATATCAAAACATTGGTGCGGCATTGTTTTCGTTCAAAATAAAGCATTGAACGTAATCAATTTTAGTTGAGTCTCTCTTAAAATTAGTATTATCCCTGACATGATAATTATTTGTGTTTGTAGCACTTAACTTTTTCTGAACAGAATTTTGTGTTATGAACTGACGATGGAGCTGGACTCCGAAACGTTTTCTCTTATAAAGATATGGTGAATTTTTGTGGTATTTTCTTTGCTTTTAAATTCCTGGTTAACTTGCGATTTAAGCAAACATGTGATTCTAATATGAGCAGGCATACTATATATCGTTCACTCAGGGATCCCTGTTAGATTTTCAAAGACGTTATTGGTCTGGGCAGTGCAATGTTCCAATTCATTCATGCCTCCATTCATCATCGAAATTTCTCATCATTTAAGAATATCTTCACTTTTGATACCTACCAGCTGTAGTATTTGTAGCAACCGTTGTGTATATAATTTGAGATAAATTCAAGCTTTATAGGTTTAACTATTTTCACAATTTAACTGGCATTTATTTTCCCTTTTAAGAGCTTCTTGCAACTTTATTGATCTCTATTTACTCCTCTAAACGCCCAGGTTTCTCCATTTATTCCCTTATCAAGCACAGTTTTATTTTTATTACTTGTCTTGTCACGATGAACATATTTTGGAGAGCCGCTAATTGTTTCATTGTAGTTATTTGCAGTGTAAGTTTCATGTATTAGCTATGGCTGTCCCCCGTCTCCCCATGGGTGACAGGACGTGTGGGGATCTGTGGGATTACTGGTAACGTCCCTGGGGCTTGGCATGCAGCACGTTGTGGTGGTTGCGTAACTTCCTCCTCATACATGAACGGAAAAATGGAAACGTCTNACAACTCGTCCACTCAGCTGCTCGACCTCGTTGCCTGAAGATGCTCAGTGATGAGCGAAACGCATCGCAGGATTTACCAAACCTTTCATTTGGACAAATTTTAAGACTTATTGACCCTGTTACTGTACCTCTAATCAGAAAGCTTGAGAGATTAAACTCAAAAGAAGTCCTCAATAACACTAACATTATTTTTAACCAAACATGTTTAAATGAAGGGCTCTACCCTAAATATACAAAAATAAGGAAATGTAAACAAATAGCAATAAATATCATTCAAACATTTGGCGAGCTCCTCAACTGCACAGTGTACATTTGGAGTAATGACAGGAGCTTCTAAAGTGCAGAAATTGTGAAGACACAAGCATGATTCTGATCAGGAACATGAACAGCCTGGTAATGGACAACACAAGCAAGCAGCTGCCGCGCGAACTTTGAGCTGTAAGGTAATTCAGGCGCCAGATCAACTGTTGTGTTTTTCGGTGCATAGCGCGACTTTCAGGCGCCAGATCAACTGTTGTGTTTTTCGGTGCATAGCGCGACTTTCAGACGCCAGATCAACTGTTGTGTTTTTCGGTGCATAGCGCGACTTTACAGCCGCGTCGCGGGAAAGGTAGAGGAGCAGGTTGGAAGTCCGGTCTCTTTATAGCGGCATAAACTTAGGAATTGCCTGAGCAGAACAATAACGTCCCCTGGTATGGCATCGCCAAGGTGAGAAAGAATAATTATAAAAAATTCAATGGATGAATTGAGCGAGTCCAGTGACGTGATAACGGATCCTGCGATTCCAACGGCGTCTGGAGACTTGGAATTGTGAGCTTGCCGGAAATTCGTTTCGCCACTGTTGCTGTGGCGACAACAGCATCTTTTTTGTTTAGCCTTTACATTCTCAAGATCCATGCGTTAACCGTTATTATATCGACATCTCTGCCTTCGATTGGCCATGTCGTGTTAAGTCTACGACTGGCTATGTTTGGATCCCAATATGGGATTTTCTTAGATGATTGCTAAGTGTCATTCGTTGTGATGATATCGCGGAATCTGGCCTTCAGACTTGAGTAGACACAAGTCTCGTGTGCCTTGATAAGAAGGCGGCCCAAGAGCCTAAATATTGGCTACACCCAAGTTTCGGTCGCAGCTTTTAGGCTTCGCGACGGCGTTTTCACGCGGTTTTTTGGCAGGTAACTTTAGGAACTTGCCTAGCCATGCTAATGGAGAGTCGTATAAGTTTCTGTGATGGTTTGACCTCCTCTGTGATTTTATGGAGCTTATAGTCGACGCTTTGGGACAATGATGCGAGGAAAATAAATACAAAAATGTTTTTAAAGATAGTTTGAATTTTTTTCACGAGATAAATCACGTAATTCAGGTGAACTCACAAGAAAAACACTGATTAGCTGCCCTGACTTATAAAAACATTTCAACGTTACAAAAAGGGGCGGAAAATTCCAAGATGCCCAATTTTCACATTTGTGTGAACAGTTGGGCACCATGCAACATATAGATTAAAAAAAAGAAACGACATGTTTACTCAGTTTTATTGTGTCCCTGAGCACGCTTCCGGCAACTGCGAATCCAAAATATCAAAAACTAAATTTTCGAATTTCCCGACAAAACAAACTTGATTGGGGAAATATTTTCCCCTAAAGCCGAGGGAAGCCAGGCTACGTTGGTCTGAATCGCCCTGCATAAAACTTCGTGGTAATTCTTAAGGCAACATAAAAGTGACGTGGGAATTTATCCGTTTATCCTGTACTTTATCCGCCAGTTTTCAAGGAGTCCCATATACTTAGATTATCAGATCGATCCCAAGTTCTATCTAAGAGAACCTATAAGAACTGCAGAATCTTGCGGGTAAAGAATTTTACTGGCGGTGGTTTGGCAAGTTATATAGAATTCATCGACCAGGCTTATTTATGGTGGAACTTTTCATTGGTTGCAGGCTTGTAGGGCTTTTCTTGTTCACATTCAGGGGCTCGCCGCGCCCCTGGGAGCCGCGTGGTCGCTGTGGCGGGAAATTGTGNTGGCAATTTGGCAATGCAAATGAGGGACAAATTACCAGCATCCCGCCGCCAAATGGACCTTCGTGATCATTAATATCCTGTAATTTCACTTCATCGGCCCTGCATCCCCCAAAAAATATCCCACAAGTTCTGTAGAGGGTAGTAAATTCTAGACCCACGCACGTAGTTATAGACATTTAACTCTAACTGACTTAACATTTTAAACATTTGATATATAATAAATGCTATATAATTAATGTTTAGACATGGATAGAAATCGGCAAAATTTTAGTCGCATAACTGATAGAGTTTCATCTTACTTTTTTTCGACACCTTTTTTCGATTAAAAAAATTAAAAATGTATATTTTCATATTAAAGAAATTTGTTCGCACGAGCATTCTCGTCCACAGATGTTCTCCAACTCTACTTGTTCATAGTAATTTTGTTACTCAAATTCAATATTCTAAAAATATGGCAGAGATATGACGAGTTTTCAATTTTTCGGGAACGTGTATGAAAAAAAGCTGGCGAAGAGCGTCCTCTCCCCAGACATGAGGTCGTAAAAGGCAGAATAAAATCTTATTCTAACAGGCAAGATTACGTATTATAATTTAAGAGACAGAGCGCATATTTTTAGAGAGATGCGCACGCACTCGCAGCTAGTCTGAAGTGCCCATTAAAGATGGAGAATTTCAAGGAACGTGCCCACTCATAAGGTCGGGAGTGGGCCATATTATTAAGGTCAGCATGAGTGGCCCTCTCGCCGCCACTCGCGCAAAAAAGAAGCCGACAGCTGGTCTCGAGTGGCTGCTCGGAGTGGTAATGAGCCCGCTGCTGTTATTGTCCTCGACTACAAATCCTTCTCTGCATAAAGCCAGCCTCGTTCCGAACGTTCCTAACCGTTCCAATGATTATTGCTTTTGTTTCCATTGCTGTTTTCTGCCCCTTTTGTGCAAAGAGAGCTTAGCTTGCAAATTATTTGTGAAGAGTTGCAATTGCAAAGTTTTACAAATGTTTTTATTCAGAAAAATTGCTTCGTTGCAATCTTTTCGATCCAATTTTTTCTCCCCATTGTTTTTTCTTAACCGCTGAATTACTGATAATAAATTCTCCTACGTACTATATATGCACTCACTAATTTCTTCGTTTCCTGATATCATTCTTTAAAAATCTATATTTTCCCTGCCTTCCGCACTCTTCGAGGTCACAATCACAGTTTCTTGGTACTGCGTGCCCATAATTATTCAAAACTACAGCTTTTGTTTTTGCAGAAACTTCTCATGCCTACAAATTAATCCATCTCTTCACTCGAGTTCTTAAATTGTGCGTGTCTTGCACGCGGCGCTTGATTGCTCAATGTCAAATCAAAGATGGTCATGAGGATGACCATCATGATGGTCATGATTATGACCATCATGATAGTCATGATAATGACCATCATGATGGTCGTTCCATCAATGAACTTCATTGAGCATTTTTTGGACATCACGAATTGAATTAAATGTTCTCTATTCACACCCATATTTTCATTTGTTTATTTATTGTTGACAATTCACTTGCTTTCTCGTTTCCTTCATCAAAGGCAATCAAAATGTAAGTCAGAATAGTTTTCATTTTTAAGAGAGGATTTCTCTATTCTTAAAAGAACGAATCTCTCCCTGCTACTGAACTCACCTCCACCACGTGATAAGACTAGATATGAACTCACCTCCACCACGTGATAAGACTAGATAAGAACTCACCTCCACCACGTGATAAGACAAGATAAGAACTCACCTCCACCACGTGATAAGACTAGATATGAACTCACCACCCCCACGTGATAAGACTAGATATGAACTCACCTCCATAGAGAGAGGGGAGGATGTTGACGTTGTCTCCTCTAAGCCAGGAGGTAACCACCAGCACGCCCTCCTCAACCTCCGGCAGTCGGCACTCCAGCAAGGCCGAATTTCCTGCCATCACCATCTGGTCCTGGACTTGTGCCACGTAGTCTTGTCGTATAACTATAAAAAAATTATTAGCAAAACAATTAATAAATTCATTTAATCGGAAAATCTATGTGAACATTAGTTACGAGATTTATTTCATAAGCAGCTCTCAGTGTCAGCAATACAAATAAATAAAGACCTAATACAATTCGAGTGAGCAAACTTTTTTCTCCGCCGCCTATGTCCATTCTAATTCCCACTAGATGAGGAATTTACTTTTAATAAATTATTCAGAAAATTTTTTGATCCATCTTCCAAAACTGACCCGCAGTGACGGCGGAAGGCCGCGATATGAGCGCCCCACGGGATAATCTCCCCATTACTGACCCGCAGTGACGGCGGAGGGCCGCGATATTAGCGCCCCACGGGATAATCTCCCCATTACTGACCCGCAGTGACGGCGGAAGGCCGCGATATGAGCGCCCCACGGTCGCAAGCGACGGTACAAGAAATGATGACGCGGTGAAGGCTGGCGTCGAAGCGATGGCTCGGGAACGGCAGGAACCACAGACTTCCGTTGCTAAGCTGCTGCACCAAACCCGATACCTGAAGAACCCATAAAAAATCAAATATCATACTAATACACTTGCTATATCTTTCTTTTCACCATGGCACTTAGTTGTAGAGGCATCACAAATTTTAATGGGCACAGCTGTCCATTTTCCAGTTAAGAAAGACTCAGTCTCTTCACACAAACACCGCCGTATGGATATAATTAAGAATGTTCTTCAGCGTCTGCCCAAAGCTCACCGGCAGGAAGGGCCGCCCGTCGAGGGTAGTCCAAGCCACTGTCGGAGGAGGTCCTCCAGGGGAGTGCGCGGCGCAATGCAGGAGGGCGCCGCTGTCGTTGCTGAACACCAAAGTCGATTTAGGTTCTGCGATCCAAAGCAGCGGAAGCTCGTGGGAGGAATCTTGGATTTCTTTCCTGGTTCTGGTAGCGATGTAGCCAGCAGAGCCGTGATTGTTATTGCCTGGGAATACGTTATCTCCAGGGGGAGAGTGCTTGCGGTAACCTAAATAAGAATGACTGCTAACGGGTGAGTGACTGTTGTGGTCCTGAAAGTCTTGATTGCGACTGCTAACAGCAGCGTGGCTGTGGCGACGGGTATGAGGCGTTTGCATTGAATGAGACCAAAAATATTGGTCTTTTCCATTACTTCGGAATGATCTCTTTAGCTTTTTAGCAATAGTAAGCTGATGCGGATACTGGGAAAATAAGTTTTTTGATGAGTTCTTGGAATATAGTTTTTCATGAAACTTGATTTTACTAGCTCTGTAATTGTCATACCAATTAGCATTTGATTCTGATGCGTCATTTGGTACGTCCTCCACACCCCTAAGCATAGAAAATATGATATTTTTCTGTGACATAGTGTGGCTCGACGACTTCGATGTCCGCTTATTCCGAGCACTTCTCGACGACTCAACATTCGATTTACTATCAGAATTTCCCGCCAATAACTCGTCCATTGATGTCGCATCGACAAAAGCTGTTTCGGAAGCGTCGAGGGCAGAAATTTTTGTATTCAAGCCTGGAAAAATAGCGCCATTGTTGAAGTTTGAAAGAATCGAGGGCAGATGTCTATCACTGCATCTTCTGGTAGAGCTCTCATTGTGCAACTTCACGCTATGCATCGAAGACTTCGACAAAGACGAGCTGACTTCTCCAACTTCTGACTGGTCCAACGCCTCTCCTGAGAAGTGAAAAAGAATGTGTGTAAGAAAAAACGGTGAAAAACGTACGGTCCCACTGGCGTTCTAGTGGCCGGTCGCCCCGTGAAAATAAACTGTTTTGCCGTTTTTATCAGATGTTTTACGGATTTCTAGTGTTAAATTAGAATAAAAACGGAGACACGGTGTTGCTCTTCACGTACCGACCGGCCACTGAAACGCCGGTAATACCGTTAACGGTCATTTTTTCTAACAGGGCAGTTAATAGCAATCGAATTTATGCCGATTTTTCGGCAGAGCATACAAAGTGTGGCTATATAGTCTGATGAGCTTCCATTTATTGACTGTTATTGGTTATCTTCCATGCTTTGAGTCTAATTGAAATTAATATTTTACTCATTATCTTACCTTTTTGGCTTGGTTATCCAGCAAATCTACTATAAATTATTATGTTCTATCTAGTTACACATTCCATGTATCTATATTGCCTCAATAGTATGAATTATTGAAATGGTATCTTATATCTAGCCGGAAGTCTTTGGTTGACTCAGATCTTACTTAATTCCTACACTGTCATTATGAGTTATCAAAGCCTAAAAAGCAGCCACATTTTAGAGTCCCACTCATTCCTTTATTTTAATTTCCAGATTTTGTTTGGACGAACTCAATCACAAGAAGAAAAATGTTAATGAATTCGCCGGAGTTAAACGTAAACTTTCCGTAGCCCAACTGTGGCAATCCATCCTTCATGAACAATTATTTCGATCCAAATGTCGAGCGAAGCAACCAACAGTCTGTCAAAGGAAGGCAAAACTAACCAATAATTATAATATCTTACGTGGTGAGACCTTATAAGCTGCAAGAACATCTTGGGGAACGTGAACTGGGCACATACTACTTTATAGATCACCGTAGCATCGCATGTCCCGACCATAATCCATAGTTCGAATTTTCATTTGAATATTTAATGACAAATAGTTTTCAGAATTGACGATGGTTCCAGCTGAACCATGTTTTTCGGCCACGATATTGCAAGATCTCGCCCACGCGGCGTTTGTTGTCGCCTCAGGAAGAGAACTGCGGCAATAAAGCAAAGTCTTATCAGGGAGTAAAGGAAGCTCAGTCGCATCGTTCTTCTGAAGGAAGTCATCAGCATTTCGGTCACGCTTTGCAGATCAATCAAAGGCGCCTCCTCTTAGGAAACAAGCTTCCGCAAACACGCGTCCACACAAAAGATTGAACGCTTGATTTCCCTACCCTAAATCCCAGTGCAACTTACGCTCTTATTTTTTTTTAATCCATAGCAACGTAATTCTTCTCGAGTGGGTAGAACCTTCGCATCTCTAAGAGGAGATGCGAGAACGCGAGAAAACATCCATTCAGATATTTGGCCGTGCAATAGAATTGATTTTGTGCATCTCCCGTGAAGCACTCAACCTCCTTCAAGTTATAATTACATACTAGAAGCCCATGTCACTGAGTTATAATTATGATATAGCCAATCACCTCTCTCAGCCACATGAGGTAGGAAGAAAAAGTTATATAGTTATTTGCATGGAAGCTAAAACCAGCATCCTACAAAAATAGTTAGACGTTACTTGTAGCATTATCATTTAACATACATACATAGTTAAATGTAAACGATAGAAAAAGCCTTTAATATGCTTAGTTCGCCGCTTTTACTAGGAACTAATATACATAATTAGACTCTAGTGATGCCTGAACGATATCAAGGTGTTGTAGCTGCCGCTTGGCACATCCAGAGCCCTCATGCATATATCAGCAGTAGGAGCGAATATCAAGACCTTGCATTAAGTCCTGGAAATTATTAAGCGGCCAAGATGGCGAACTCATCTCACAGCCTTGAGATGAGCTTGAGTATGTACAGCTTGAGTGCCATGTACAGCTTGAGTGCCATGAGCTTGTATGTACAGCTTGACTGTCATGTTAAAGTCATGAAATTCTTATATATAAATATCAGCCAATAATTACTAGCGTGACAGCATGACGTTACACCAGCAGCATGACAGCATGCCGTCACACCAGCAGCATGACAGCATG
>NW_025943229.1:0-768 GCF_000764305.2 Hyalella azteca | reverse complement strand
TATTCACTGCAGTGAGTGACAGAGAGCGCATTTTCTTGCCGACAAAAATGTAAAATCACGGACGGACGGACGGACGGACGGACGGACGGACGGACGGACATTGGGAGCACAATAGTGCATTTTTTCCATAAATGAGAAAATGCGCTAAAAAGGCAGTAAATGGCAAAAGGCTATTAAGAAAGGGGCATGACAAGTTAAAGTTATCCAAGTTATACTTTATAGTTCTCTGGTTATCTATACAAAGACACGACATGAGAAGTTCGAACCATACACTCAGAAAAAGCAATGAGATTTCGTCAAAATAACGATGCACTTTTTCCCTTAGCCGGGTCATCTTGACTTAGTTAGGCCCATAAAAAGGACGTATCAGTGCTAGGCGCAAGTGTCACTATTTAGACAATTTGATCTACTCAATTTTCTCAATGTAAAACGAACGTGAAGCAGTCAAAGCGAAGATGACAAATCACATAGCAGCGTAAAATACAACGATAACAGACAAGATAATAGCAGCAGAAAAAACGGGTACAATACAACAAAAGTAAGAGTGTAATTGAAGAGCAACGACGGATAACAGTTTTGGCAGGAATTATGGAAACAAAATAGAGTAATAACGAATAACGAATTAGGAGTTCACAATTGACCCACGCATATAAAACACTTAGAAAAAAAATCTCAGCAGAGTAAGTGGAATTGATGAAATTAAAATAAAAAAATACAAAGATTTGCATGCAGATAGAAAAACCATGCACAGTAAATAAATAAGAGCGA